>NW_009934264.1:12462-16310 GCF_000696875.1 Nestor notabilis | reverse complement strand
CACTGAGGGCTTCATCTACAGGGTTTCTGAAACTTCCAGTGCCTGATCACCCTTTCAGTGAAGAAATATTTCCTCTTGCCCTGTCACTTGTTACTTGGAAGAAGGACCGACCCCACCTCACTACAAACTCCTTTCAGGTTGTTGTAGAGAGCAATAAGGTCCCCCCTTGAGCCTTCTCTTATCCAGACTAAACAAGCCCAGTTCCCTCACACGACTTGTGCTCCAGACCCTTCACCATCTCTGTTGCTCTTCTGTGGACCCGCTCCAGCACCTCAATGTCTCTCTTGTAGTGAGGGGCCCAGAACTGAACACAGGATTCAAGGTACAGCCTCACCAAGGGGATGATCACTGTCGTGCGCTGCTGGCCATGCTATTGCTGGTAGAGTCCAGGATGGTGTTGGCCTTCTTGGCTGCCTGGGCACAAGCTGCTCATGTTCAGTGGCTGTCAATCAGAACCCCAGGTCCTTTTCCTCTGAGCAGCTTTCCAGCCACTCTTCCCCAAGCCTGTAGTGTTGCATGGGGTTGTTATTGCCCAAATGCAGGACCTGCACTGAACCTTATAGAACCTCATACCATTGGCCACAGCCCAACGATCCAGCCTGTCCAGATCCCTCTGCAGAGCCTTCCTACCCTCCAGCAGATCAACGCTCCCACCCAACTTGCACTACAATGCACTACCAGAGCTGGACCTTCAGTGACCATCCCTGCCAGAAGGTGCCTGAGCCTGATGGAAAGCTTAACTCTTAGCCTTAACTCAGGATATCTCATTCTTCAAGAATTTTTTTTAGCTAAATCCTAGAAATACCCCTCCTGGCTGTGAAAAGCATGTCTGGAGCCACCAAAATGGCTGGTCCTCCATGATGTGACTGGGTAACAGCCTCACCATCCCTGCCCATACCTGGGAATAATTAAAAGCCTACTATGTTTTTAAAAATACCTTATCTTGTTCCAGCTGAGCTATTTTCTGAACCTCCAGGAACCACATCTAACCTGATAGGTTTTGGAGCAATGCAAGATGGGACCTAAAGGGTTAGCCCTGATGATCCAAGCCTTCCCAGACAGCAATTACAAAGGAAGGTCTTTTGTTTCAGCCCTAACAAAAAGATCAACAGCACATCACTGTGCTGCAGAAGATAAATTAAGCAGAAATCCACTGGAGGATTTATGAGCTCAGCCTTGTCTCTGCCAGCAAAGTCCCTATGGGACCACACAGTGCCTTTTACTCTTGTTGCTCCTGCTGAGCAACCCCTGCCTGCAAGCACTAGGAACGAGGAATTAGCGCTTGTCTGTTTAATGGTGACCACAACACACTGCTGAGGTCAGTTCTCCAGGGATATGGGAGCTTGTTGCATACCTCATGTTGCAAAAAGTGTGACAAAGCTCCATGTCCATTTCCACAATGACGACGCCTTTGAATTCCAGGTTGTTTGATAGCTCAGGTGTAACCTACATGCAGCCACACTTCAAGCGTATACAGACCAGAAGCCGAGCCTACACACAGACATTCTCTCACTTAAATTATTCAGTAGTAGGGCTGGCTGGAAAATGCCCATTTCACAGATGATTTCAAGTTTTTATAATCTGGTTTAGTTCTGTCTCAGTGCAAAATCTGAACCTTGGAACATTTTACCGAGCACAACCTGCTCACTCACACTACAATAGTCTCTATTCTGGTCAAGGCATTCACCTGGGATGTTAAAACATAGGATCCAGTCACTGCACTGTTCTTTGTAGAGAACAGCTCTGGACAGCTGTCTATTCCCTTTCCAACCCGAGCCAGGACAGCGTCAATGGCTGAAGTCTGGCTGAACTACATCCATTCCTGACAAAAAGCTTTGAGTCAAACAAATAATTTATTTGACAAAGAAGAATTTTTCTGGAATTTTTCTGACCAACTCTGATCTGTGGTTTTGTTACAAATTCACCTGAAGGATACATTTTTATGCAGAACCAGCTGGAGTTCACTCAACCTACAATTAAACAATGATAGAACAACTCAAACCACTACTTTCCATTTCTGTGGTTAACAGCAGCACCCATTACCAGTGACTGAAATGATAAGGAGTGTCATTAATCATACTTACTACACCAGATGAGCACTCCTGCCAGAAGGGAATTTCAACCCCCAGCCTTATGCCTTACTATCTGAAGTGACATGGAACATGATGAGCCGGTGATCATCATACTAGCTCCTCAAAAGCTTACATGATTCTTCCTCACAGTAACTCCTTGACTCTGTAACATCTCTTTTTATTAATGTTGCTTATAGGAAATCCACCAAACTGTCACTAAACAGTCTTGAATTTGATGTGATTTTACTGTGTTGCACAAGGAAGAGCCTAAAAGTTGTTCTTGCACACATCTTCAAGATTATTCTTAGTATTAGTTACCATTCCCTCCTCCATGGCTTACCAAGAACATATACTGGAAAGTGCAATTTCATCCCAGAGAGCCAGACAGGACACCACTGGAAATCTTGAAGTGATTCCCTTCTTCTGATTTTCCTATTCGTAACCTGTGTGATGAGCTACCACTGCTGCCAGAAATCTAATTTTCCAGGATGGTTAAGCTTGCAGGGTCAAGGTTTTGAACTACTGGTTGCAGGGAGCAAAGGCTATCCTAAGTTTAGATGAAAAACACAATCATGGAATTTCACTGCATGTACCTGGATGCAGAAGACTGATTTGATAATCTAATATGACTTCTTTCATTTGGACTTGGTGTTTCCAGATACAAAGGGAACAGAAAACATGAAAAACAGTAAAATAAATGGCCTCAGAAAAATCAGCTCTGAGCAGAGCTCTATCATTTTATTCTGTAACTTCATCTGCTTACTATTACAATGTGTGCCTTTGCTCTGGGATCTCTGGTTCTGGACTGTGCTGCATCAAACATGCTATTAATTAGCAATGCTCACTGAAGGCTATTTTTGTTCTACACCACTCATATTTCTTTTTGGGTGTATTCCTATATTAGTGGCCTTGTGCAAAATTGATTTGTTACTCATGTATATTGCAAGCCAACAGAAACGTGATTTGAATACTGTGCCAGCTTGCCTCTCTTGGAAAGCTCTTCCAAAAGTAAGCATGCACTGTCCTGCCCTGCAGGACTAAACAGACCTTTGAGGGGCTCTGGACCACAGGGTACTGGTGATGACATCCATTATGGATGATATTAATACTGGTAATAATGAAGAACTTCCTTTATTTACCCTGGCAAAAATTTATTTAATTAAAACAATCTCATGAAACTTCTGGAAGGGCTGGAGAACTCCCTGCTTTAGGAGGTTTTGGAGCAGCTTCGTGGTCCCTGGATCACTCTGCCTACCAACTCCTTGGCACTTTAAGATGTCAATGTGACTTGGAGGAGCAATCTCACATCAGGGAAGCTGCTGTAGGTGTAGCACAGCAGCAGTGTGGAAGGAAGGTGTGGGGCATGGCAGGGACATGGCGCGAAATGATCTGTCACCTCAGTTGACACCTCAGGTGTCTGTTGAGCAGAGAAGTCTGCACCATTCAAGATTCAGATTTACAGGTGTTTCATCATGTTTCCTTCCCTTTGGTCTGGACTGTGAAGGAAGTGAGATTAGATGGTCGCAATGGTGCCTTCTGGCTTCAAAAGTTATGAATCCATGACCTACACCGCAGTGTATTTCCCATTTGTGCCTACTCTGTTTTAAATCTAAGACCTCGGTTTTCAGCAGTCACAGTCCTTACTGACCTGCCTCTGTAAACACAATTGCTCACATCCCTATAAAATATCAGAAACAAAACGTTTTAAGTTTTACTATAAAGTTCCACTGCAGGATTTACTTTTACTTTATTCAACAACAAAGCTTCATCAGGGAA
>NW_009934264.1:0-12431 GCF_000696875.1 Nestor notabilis | reverse complement strand
ATTGTACTCTAGAAAATAGTGCTGTACATCAGAAAGGGAATCTAGAAAGAAGAGAGGCCCCCTGGTGTGAGAAACTTATTCTTATTTCAAAAAGGTGGAAGTACTTTTCAGATCTTTTGCTTTATTGCTAACACCGGGTCCCATTCTGCTTAATAAATACCTTTCATCCCTGAAGCCCAGTGAAATACTTCTTAATTTTAAGTCTTGAATTACTTGCCCTGCAATAAGGGCAGTATTTTTCCATCAGCAAGCCAACCGGACTCAGAACTGTTAATCTCCTCACTATGCAGGGTGCTTGCTTCCACTCAGATAAATTGTATAAATATTTGTAAACATTATAATCTATTTCAGCTGTAGCAACAGAACAATCTGATAAACACAACGTGGTTCCCAGAGATCAATAGAAACCCATAAATACTACAAGCAAATAAAACATACTCTATTCCACATTGACTGAACTGTGACTGAAACGAGAAAGAAAGCTTCAGGGATGGGCAGACTTGAAAGGCTTGCACTCAAGGGGTACGACATCAATCCTGCCAACACAGGGCAAGAGGCACTGTGCACATACCCATCTGCATGGCGTTGCGGGTCTGGCTGGCTGGCTGCTGAGCTGAATACCTCAAGCAGTTATTCAGCTGTGGAGAGGCCGCCTGTAGCTGGGGATGTGTCTGAGGAGCAGTGATAGGAACAACCGGTCTGACAGCCGTGGCAACATTGGTGTGACCAGCCCCGACGGGGTGGATGGCTCCTGGGGCTCCTTTTGTTGCTGGAGCTCCCCCAGCTCCGCTGTTCCTGGGCTGCCCAGCTCCCACTGGCACCCTGCATGGAGACAAGGCACAGCATAAGCATGCTGCAGAGACACTGATGCCCAGCCACAATGCTGATAAGCACCCTCAGTTACGTAAGGGTTCAACATGATACCCTCTCAGGTGTTAAAGCAAACTGAGATACAGATATATATTTATCTTCATAGGACACGGTTGTAAGCATGCTGGAGGACATTTTCATGCCCTTATTCCATGGGAAGATGTGCAGGGTAAAAATGGAAAAGATAATTTTTCTCATCACATTTTTCCTTAAGCCGCATTTCTGTCTGTATAGTTTCTAGTAAACCCACAAATCTAAATTCAGAAGAAATGGATATCTCCCAAATGTCGTTTCATGTGCCAGAGGCTATTTTACAGGCACTAATGGAGTGATAATTAAACCAGACGCAGACATCTTTTCTTAGGACCAAACCTGCATACGGCCCCACAGGGGGAAAAGAAGATGGATAACACCAAATCTGTGTGTGGCTATTGCAGAGGACTGTAAAGCAGCAGACTTGGAAGGGCTTGTCTTGACCGAACACTTACCCTATTGATGTAACCAGGTCCAGCTTAGACTTGCTAAGGAAATGCAAAAGGGAAGGGAATGCAGCTGACCTTACTGAAAAGGAAATCCAAATGATAATCAACCCCTCTTTCATTGCTCATTTAAACTGTATGCATAGTTTGTATTTCATCTGGGTGACTGGGGAGACTTCCTATGCAATGAGTTCAGCCTAGAGCAGGTCTTGGTCCTCTTACCACTGAGCTAGAAACTCTCTGACCAGGGCAGGAGGACACTGGGGAAGACAGAAGGATACCAATGGGCAGCCTCAGTTGCTGCTCAGCAGCTCTTTCTCCGAGTTTCTCATTCAGGTTCCTGAGTAATTCCTTTGCCAACAGTAGATGCCATGAAACAGAGGGATCATTTTATGCTGTTCTGCTCTCCTGGGCTGCTCCATGTGCCAAGGTCCTCCTCCAGGAAAGGACAGCAGAGGCGATATGATACAGAACAAAGTGTGGTGGAGAAAATGGAAATGAGACAGTGTTAGCAAGAGAGGAGAGGATAACAGAAAGGGTAGAAGACCAACCTATGGGGAGTGGGATTGTGTGAATTTCCAGGGTCCCAAAATTGTTGTGTGGGAACACAGAGAGGAGAAGAGCAGCAAGAAGGAATATGCTGAACAATCTGGTCTGTTTTAGAGGACATGAAACACAGAAGAAGTAACCCTAAGAAAAGAGTGGAAAGGAGAAGAGCCGAAAGAGTGAAATTCTGATGGAAAGAGACCAAAACACAGGCTGGAAGGTATGGTCCGAAAGTGCAAAAGATAACCATCCCCTCTGCCCAATCCCTTCTCCTCCAGAATCACAGAAGGAAAACCAACACTGGTGTCATTGACTTGACCATCTCATGGTACAAGGTTTGCCTGGATTACATTTTGCTAAATGAATCTATTTTGGTTCTTTTTTTTCCTTCAAATTTTTTTTGATCAGCCTCCAGGTAGAAAAAAGCTGGGAATCCCACCAGATGGAAATCTTGACTGTCTGTCATCTGCTGTGAAGAGCTGGCAGGGTAGCAGCAAGGTTCAGCTGGAGCTGACTTGGCCATCTGCACTAGATTGAGTTTGCCAGAAAAGCACACCTAATAGTCCACTGAGAGTTGTGTTCTGGCAAACATGCACACTGACAGGTACAGAAATGATCTGTGGCTTCCATGGAGCTGGACAGATGCTGGATGTGGCAATTTTTCTCTGTTACCCTGTGCCTGTCTGTCCATCTTACGGATTTTGTCCTTTTTCTACCATGCTCTCCTCACACATGTGCTTTGGCAACTTATAAATCTAGTTCTGTGTTATTAAATTCACAGGCAACTTCTTCTTGGGTTTTGTGGGGAGTGGCAGAACACTAGGTATGAATCTAATCCTTTGTTGTCAAAGGGGAACAAAGTAAGTTGAAAATGCAGCAAATAGGAGATTTTGTTGCTATCAGATTTTCCTTGCTGTTCTCGCTGAGGGTGATTTACACAGGAACTTAATTAACTCACAGGATCATAAATATAACCATAAAGCTGCTTGCTGGTGTTGTGGAAAGCACTTTTGCCCTTTAGCACTTCTCTGTCTTCTTCTAGCTGTGACATGCTGCATTTAATAAAGTCTTGCTGATTCAGATCACCAACCCTTCAGCACAAACTTCTTTACTAATTAAGGGCTGAAAAGGCAAGGAGTGAAGGCAGCCAAGGAGCTTTATAAAGTCAGGTAAATACGTTTAAGTGATGAACAGTGAAGAATCCATGAATTAATGTGTTATATTTTTAAATGAGAGGCAACATTAAGTCTGTCAGCAGGCTTAGTTATCGTCTTCTAACTTCTAACTGCTCTTAACTTTTGGTCTTGCTCATTCCACACATTACAAACTTGACATAAACTGAAAATGGAACGAACCTGGATCAATTTTTCAAGATCAACACTGTCTGAGCTGAGAGGCACCTTTCCCTGGAAAAGATGGTGGAGACTGTGCATGTGGGAGGAGAGACCGAGAGCATATGCGCAGTGAGTTCGGTTTGCAAACCCACGGTTGCTCTAAAACAGATATGGGTATACACATAGCAACATTTAGCTGCAAAGAGCACGTAGGGCAAAACAGTCTGTGACATACTGATGAACTTTTTCCTCAGCTAGAGCCCACTTCTCTAGAGTGGGCTCTAGATCAGAAATAACCTTTGATTTGGTGTTGTCCAGTGCCCAACGCTGACAAATGGCATTCCTCCTCAAACATGCTATTCTTTTCTCATCTTCTGAAATTGAGACAGAGGTAGCTAAAATCAGATAACTCTCCTGATGAACTCTCCTACCACTTCTGAATTTTAACAGTTTAAACATTAGTCCAGATCTAAACAATTCAAGATCTTTGATATGAGAAAAACAAAACCTACATGAAGAGCTACTGAAAAGCAAGACAAAAGCATTCCTTAGTTTGTTTATCCCTGTTACATGCCCATTAGCTTTATAACAATAAAAAAATCAAAAGATTCTTTACAATAGTAAAACCTGCGCTCATCAGACTTCGCAGAGTCAGAGGTTGTAAATGCCATCATCCAACCCTAGTGAAGTCTTCTGAGAACATGGAAAATTCCAATGCTAGAAGAAGTAAGTTTCATTACCCCAGGCTGCAATGCCACCAGAAAATTTCTGGAAGGGGAATGCAATTTAAAAGCAGAGCTACATTGTTATCAGCAACCTCCAGATGCAGCATCCACCTCAGCCCAGCTCAGGCTTATCCACCTTGGCCAGTGGTCCTCACCTTGAAACAGGTGTCACATAGTTGCCTGGGAAGACACCGGACATTCCGCTCCTCAGAGACGTCCCCTTGAACCAGCCGTCCTGGCACTTCTCGATGACCCGGTACATCTCACCTTTGCGGAGCTCCAGCTCGTCGTTCTTCTGAGGCTTGTAGGCGTACAGGGCTAGGTAGCTGTGGGGGAGGTCACACAAGAAGAAAGCACACAGCTGACAACAACCACTGCCTGTCCCACTTGGTTTGTCCTACCCCGCAGAGCAAAAAGTCAGTAGAGACACTGCTCAGAAACAGTGGTTAAAAAGAAACATCATTACAGCATACCAACCAAGTAACAGCAGAGACAAGATCAACTGGATGCTAAGGCAATAAGGGAATAACTAATCAGAGTAAAGGGAGGGAGTAATTTAAAAATTCATAGGACATCTCACTCAGGGCACAACCAAAGCAGAACACTGCCACAAAGCAGTGCCGAAGGACTTAGCAGGAATTTCAGAAGGATAAGGCAATTACAGAGACAGACAGGATAACCAGGATTTGAGTAGGAAGGCTTTGCAGAGTCTAACATCTGGATGAAGTATACATTCATATGCTTCAGGGTGGGAGCCACTTCTACTGTGGATTTCCAGAAGAAACTTTTCTTATGGGTAAGATACTTCAAAATCATTTAAAGCAGCTTTTCTTGCAGCTTTCTTGATGCTATTTATGCTGGCCAGTTTTAGAAACAACACACCAACCTGTTCTGATCTAGTTTGATAATTTCTGTATTCTGTGGGTAAGCCCAAAATTGACAGAGACCAAGTTCTGCAAAGGGATTCTTACAGTAGAACTTGGCTTTGGATGCACTGCATGGAAGTATTCTGATAAATCTTTAATAAGGGACCCAATATGTGGAACTTTTTATTTATTTAATTACAGGTTTTATTTATTCCCTTTGTTTAGAATCTTTCTTTTTATCTCTCTTTTGTTCTTCCGTTACTACTTCAGGGATGTGTCTAATGTTGTGAAATCACTACAACTTAAAGTCCCTAAAGATATTCTCTTTGTTTAGAGAGATCCTTGTTGAAAATTAAGAATGATTGCTTGCACTTTGGGGAATAATGGAAAGTTGGGATAGGATAAGAAGAGTGCATACATAGAACCACACTTTCTTTGCAAATATCTTTGTGTGTGTGTGTGTGCTGTCACCTTTCTACAAATGCAAAAAGGGATTTCTGGCAATTCTTGATTGTGCCTTCTTGTTTTTTTAATTTTATTTGTGCTTTACAGGCAGTGCAGAGAGATTAGGACAATGGGGAAACACTTACAGACAGTGCATTTACACTACAAAGTGTGGCAGAATGCTCTTAGGCTTGGTGGAGTGGGTGAGAAGAGGCTTGCTGCTCACCTTATGGCGGTGAACCAGGGAAATAATGAAAACTATAGCCATTGTGATTGTAGACTTGCAAATAAAAATTATAGATGGCTTTTTACTTCTGCTCCCCAGGAAATATAATTGAGGAATAAATCCTGTTAGTTTTTCTGATTCTGCTCCTTTACGGTACCTGTAGATTTCCTTATTTTTATTCGGAAAGTAGTAAATAAACAGCAGTAATGAGCAGAATATGAAATATTTGGTAACAGCTCCTTGGGGCATGCTTAGGCTCTGTTTACCACATGCATGTGGTACAAAGACCAAATCAGAAACTGTATTTCATTAGTCAACAGATGGGAGAAACCATCCTGCACATCCTTTGTTCAGCCTATACAATCAGGTGGTCCTGAACAGGTCTGTAGCTGTTCACCTGATGAAAATCATGAGGCTACATATGAACTGAAGAATATTAAATTGCATCACCCTGATGTGAAATAAGGTTGCATGCTTCAGTGCTAATCCTTCAGCACTGCACTTTGATAGGACATAATGGAAAGTGCCAGACTGCACTCACTCGAGGGAGCAGAAAGTGTGGCTTTGACTACCCCTTTTTAAGTTGCTGCTTATACAAGGCTATGCATAAAGCAGTAGGTCAAGGACAGAGCATTTAGACAGACTCACTTAGCCCTTTTCCCAAGGCGCTACATGTAATAATGTAATTTACAAGTTGAGATGCTGGAAGAAGGTGCAAGGAAAATTACCTTAAGTGGATCATAGGCTGCTTTCCCTTGCAACTATCTCCAGCTTTCCTACTAGTTTCTTTTTGTTCTTCCCTGCAAATTCCCCCAGCTCACCCTCCATTAAACCTGAATATCCAGTATCGCAGTGAACTTAAACATCTTCTGGAGAGAGTATCAAAATCCTCGCAGAGACTTAAAGAAGGTGTACAACAGCCCATGCCAAAACTGACCAAACTCTGTATGGCTAAACTGATGAAAACTTGTATGTGATGATGACATAGCGTAACCCTGGCACAATGGAGGTGATCAGTGCTTTCCTTATGGACCGGTGATCCCACCACCTATGCAGGGCAGGGAAGATGCCTGTCCCTCGGGGTGCTGGGGTGCTCTCTATTAGTCTGCAACAAGTAGGGGCTTCTCCAAACCCTGTGATAAGCCCAGCTTGGGTCCGCTGCCTAGCCATGGCTGGCATTCCCACTCCATGGGGACAGGCATATGCCCCATGTGCAGAGAAAGGGGGCTATGGGAGAGTTGGTGGGATGACTGCTCTCATACATGATTGAAAATTTGAGTGCAGGCAGCTTCCCTACCCAGAAAGTGTTTCAGGGCTTTTCCTCTAGCATGGAATCAGGTCTAGTAGTCCAGTTTGCTGAGACTAATTTTGCCTTAAACCAAAGCCTTTGGACTTGGATGTGTTTCACCATTCTCTAGATTTTAGGTGTGAAACTTCACCAGCAAACTCTCTACAACTGAGAAGAAAGTGTTAAAATCATCTGAAATCTTGCAAAATGTAATAGCAAGTTATTCTGGGCTACATGAAACAGTGAGGCTAAGGGTTAGGGAGCACGACCTAAAAGAATCCAAAATGTTTATTAAAAGTTCCCTAAGTAAAGGCCTAAGTGAGAAGATGGCTCATGTTCTTGGCCTCGCAGAGTTGCATGTGACTACTTATAATGCAGAAGCCCCAGGGCTCTGTCTAGGGGTGTACCTCCCCAGTTCTGCTACAGCTTTCAGATGACGCTTCCTCTTTGACGGGAACTTGGCTCGCAAATGCAGAATGGCAGACCGGATTACAAGGCTGCTTCACAAGGGAGAAGCGTGGAGGGAGAATGGGAGACTTGCTGAGGCACAGAGGCAGAGGCATTGCCAAAGAGCTGGAAAAGGTTCTGATTCAGCAATTAAATAGTGGAAATACTGCCAGTTACTTCTTCCTAGTCTGAGCAACAGTTGAAATAAATTTGTACCCCGCTATGTGCCACGCAGGCTGCACAGAGTGACCAGAAGATGATGGTAAGACCTCTCTAGTGCAGTCTGTGATGTGTAGTACCCCTCAGGTATGAAGATCTCACCTTAGTAGCCAAGAACAAGCTTGTTTTGATTCTGTTCCAACTCCTCTATCCTCCTTAAAGCAGGTTTGCTATGCTATTTCAGGATTTTGTGAATTCAGACCTTGTTTTAGCCATATCATAAAACCGTAAAATACCAGTGTGCATACGTGTGTCTATGTAGTTCTACTGCTTTCACAAAGTATATGTGATGAGAAGAAAGGGTTCAGTAGTTTAACTAGACAGGTACCAGATAAACCAACCAGGCTAGAAGAGATTTATTATAATGACACTCTTTTTGTTCTGTATCTAGTCAACCTTCTATTATTCCACACACTATTCAATAAGCCTATATGCCAGTGATACGAAGTTCATTCATTGCCTTTATTTATGGCACTGAAAAAAAAAGCAATTGGGTAATTTTTTCTGGTTAATGATGAATGGATCAGGTGTTTGATTGCATGGGACTACACCTCTTTGAGAGCTCTAAATGAAGGAAGTTTTTTTTCCTAGCTGAGAGGAATTCCATTTACTTCACAGTGATTCATACAGCTGTAATAAATACACCAGAAGTCTAAAAGGGCTCAGAGAGAAAGGACAAAGTTTTGCTTTTCTTTACTCATTTTTCAATTTCAGTAGAGGCTGTGTCATGTATGAAATTGTGATCTGTCTCTTTTCAGAATGCTCCAGAGCTGACATTCAGGCTTTCGGATTTCATGACTAGAAACAAAGAGTACACAGCTGCTTACATATTGAGGGGGAGCTGGACCTTCGGTGATGTTCCCTGATCTCCAATTATTGCACTTGTCCTGGGAGCAGCCACTGTGGCTGTTCCAATCAAAGAGGAATCCTGAAAATACACAAAGAAGAAAATACAAAGATTAAGATGAAGCCCATCATTTCCTAAAATGCTATCAGGGGAAGGCAAAGAGGAAAAGCACAGAGGAAAAAAAAAAACCTCACATTTTTATCAATTCCTGGACCTTTTTACTACATTATAAAAGACATCTTTTAGTCTTACACATTCCCAAAAATACATTTCTGGCACAAGGGATATTAGGTTATCAACAGCATTTTCATTTACCCGTCAGAGAAATGTGGTTCTACCTTGTGTGCAGATCTTAAAAGTTTCAGAACACAAAACTACTTGACTACTTTGTAACACTAGCTCAACATGTGTATCTCTACAGTAGTACCTTCTCCGATAAAAGTAACCTTTTTCCCTCAAAAGCTTGTTTAAAAATTTGTAGTCTTTTGGTTAATGGCTATGGATCTATGGAGAAGAAGATACTACTAAATTTCCAAAATGTGGTCTCATCTATATATACTGTTTTTATCATCAGGAAAGTTCCTCACCTTAAGAAAAAAGGTGACAACACAAGCCAAAACAGGAGTTCCTCTGGACAGAGAAAGTAGGAGTCCACTCCACTTCTACTGCAGCAAGTAAATCCCTACTCTCATGTAAAGAACTGGGCAGATCTTTTTCAGCCATTAATGTTGAAAGGCAATTCTAAACATAATAATTCATTTTTTCAAAGCTTAATGCTCTGTGAAAGTATGTAGGACAAACTCCTTTGAGTTGTCTCACCGAAGTCCTCATTCATCTATGTCAGAAATGAATACTGACTGGAAACTTCTCCTGAAGTAATGCAAAGGCCTGTAACAACAGATCTTGCTGCGAAGACAGGCCAAAACTGGGCTGATGGGACAAGTAATCATTTACTTGAGCAAAAGGCTTTTTTAGTAAGTCTAACCAAATGCTGCATGCACATCCATATGCAGAATGGCTTTACAAGTAGGGTCTGAAGTTTATGCACAAATTGCAGGTTCAGTCTGTTACATACAGCAAAGACTCGGAGCAGTTTGCAGACTTTGAGTGCAGCTTTCTGTTTCCAAATGCTATCTAATGAACAGTAAATATTGATTTACTTTGGGAACAGAAACACAGGGACATTTTTTGCACTTACAAATGGCACCGAATTAAACCAAGACACAGAAAAACCAAGACTCACACTGCTACTTAATTAATGGTTTTCAAGGTCACCTGATTCCAAAAAAGCCTACGTAATTATTAGTGTCATGTCTCCTCAGTCTATTGCTAAGCTATATCGCTTTGCTGTATATTAACACAATATCATTAGGAAATCATGCAGCAAAATATGAAGACACTGCTCTGTGATTCCATGGCTTTTGGCAACAAGCAGCAAGCTGTCTCCTCTTTCACTGACATATATGCTCAATCACAAAGTTGAACTGACAAGTACATCTCCTTTTTCTCATTATTTCCCCTCACTTTCTGGCTGCTTGCTCAAACACAGAAGGTTCCAGGCAGCTCTTAGTCCTATGTGCAAAAGTAAGCGTTCTTTCCAGTTCTGTGACTAAGGCTTTATTAATCCTGCCTGTCACATCAGTGAGATAACATCAACCTACAGAAAAAAAACCAACCCACTAAAAAACATAGGCATAGCTGCAGAATGATTCCTCATTTGTTATTTTGAGCTGGTTAATGGGGTTAGGAATTGTGGAAGATGCTGGGCAGAAAGACCTGCCTCATCCAAGAAGTCTGATTCAAACTTCTTCATGTTGTGCCACCAGTGTGTGCCTGCTCTGAGCTAGAGAAATTGGCTCCAAGAAAACAGATTGGTCCCTGCCCTTTCTTGGTAGGACAAACCACTTTGGTTTTACCTCGCAAATAAACAGAGCTGAGTGAACAGCCTCAGGCTGCAAATGGAAAGGCCTGTTTGTGCTGACAGTGATGGCTTCTGTGTCTTCTATATTACTGGAAGCATAAGCCCAAGTACTTTCCATGTGCTGTGACACTTGTACTAACATACAGTCCTAGGGGTTAAGAAATCATGGGGTTTTTCCCCTTGAATAATCCCAAAGAAATCTCCATAGTCCTGTATGTCCTCTATCCATCTGACAGTTTTTTGCCCATGGCCTGTTACTGTAATACTGCTGCATCTGGTGCCAGCCTGAACCCTAGAAACCATTCATTTTTTGCCACTTTGTACATCACATGCATCCAAACTCTAAATCAGTGCCCACTTCCTGATTGTGCTCCAGTTTTTCTTTAGCTGCTCTCCACTGAAGGCTTCGACATGATGGTGCACTTGCCAGTCCACCTATGACCCCTCTTTTCATCATCAGGTTTTACTCCACAGGACCTGCTGGCCTTCCTCTGCATTGAATTCAGCTCCTCTGTTCACATCTTGGCGTTTACTTTCTCACAAGCATTCTGCTCTTCAGCTTCATCTGCCTCTGTGCTCCTTGATGAATTCTCTTGGTGGCTGCCTGATTGCTACTATGCATCTGAATGTTCACCAGCTTTGCATTTAAACTACAGTCCCTGACATGTTGAAGGCTTTCTAAGCCTCCCCTTTTAAGGTCCTGTTCTCTTCTCTCTCTTACGTATCAATAATTGGCTCATACTGTAAGATACAATATTGCTAGATTATTTTGCAAGATAATATCTACAATAAAATTCTGAAGACATTTTTTTTTTTTAAGAATAATCTCCAATTTCTTCATATTTTTGGTTACTTTTGTTGGAAGTTTACCTTTCCACTTTTCATTCCCACAATTTCATGTGGGTTTAGCCAGTAACACTGATAATCTTCCCAGACAACACAGCAGGCCTTTCTCCATCACAGCTGGTAGCAGGGCTTAGTTTGGTTTTCTTCTTTATTTAGCCCTGGAGCCAGGTTTTACATTTGCTGTTGTGAGCTAAGGAACAAGGTACTAAACGTGTCCCCCTCTCTTCATCTGCTCAGGGAAACAGGAATCTGAGACAATGCACTATTTTTTGTTCTCTGCTTTGATACCATAGATAGGAGGTCCATGTGCCACATCCTTTCTTTCTGATGGCACGTCCCTGTGTTATCCACCTTCCTGTGGCACCAGGCATGCGAATACAGCCATGTGCAGGCACTACATAGGGAGGGCTCAAACACTGCAGCATTTGTGTCTTAATCCTTCTCCACCTCTGCTATTCACCATTGCTAAGCCTTATCTTGGAGGGGATGTCTATGGCAGCCAGGTTTTTAAGAAGCACGTGGGCACCTATTGATAAAAACAGGCACCTTACAGAGTTTTCTCAGGGAGCCATTAAGAAGTACTTCACTGTCTGCTTCCCACGGATTTTATTGCAATCTAAGTAATAAGAGTCACTTCTGAAAATGCCATTTGGTGACCCTATCTATCTCTATGAGCCTCTAATGCCTCTAAACATTTGGCCATTGAGTTTCCAGACATGACCTGCTGGGTAATCACACTGTATTACACCTCCTGATTAGGAAGCTGTTTACTCTAATGGTGGCCTGCAGTTTTCTGAACTAGACACTGCCAACTTTCATCCCATTTACTTAGACCACTAAACAGCCAAATCTGACTTCTTCATGCTCCCACTCCAGTCTGGCATTCTCTGAGTACCACTTACCGCTGCTGATGTTTTCAGCTCAACAGCAACAATTCTTCTCTTCCAAGGGACAATACAGCCCCAGCTGCCAGCCAGCAGGGAAAAGCAGCTGCATGAAGGCATGCTGAAGACCGCCTCCACATACTTCTGCACTAATTCCTGCTTCTTGGTGCCCATTAGTAGCACAGCAATGTCACCTGTACTGCAGAAAGCTAAATCTTGAGTAAAACTTGTAGACTATACACATGGACACAATGATGCTGCATGACAGATATCTCACTCCTAGCTCCTGCTGTGCACTCTCTTTTTATGAACAGCTGCTCTGCTGTAGTAGGTGATTATGTGCCCATGGGCTGCACAGTAATATAAAAGGACTTTTTGTCTTTTGTATGTAAGCACAACAGCCTCCTCATGACCACTGAAACACAACCTCCCCCTGTCCCCTAACACTTATGCTAATGTCATAGCATCATAGAATCATAGAATCATAGA
>NW_009934263.1:123918-131125 GCF_000696875.1 Nestor notabilis | reverse complement strand
CCCTAACTATTTTATGATTCTATTCTATGATTCTAATTTGCTTTCAAAAGGCTGATTTGAATTTGCATTTAAAAACTTTTCTAGGTAGAATTTTCTATGTGGAGTAGCAGAGAATTACCCAAAGTACCTTCTCCTCATGTAAAATCTTTGTAATCATGTCACATTTATCAAAAGGAAATTTTCATGTCCAAAAAACTCAATGCAGTAATTTTTTCCCATTTTGTTAAAATATGTAGTTCATTTCTTTAAGTGCAAGTATTTATTTTTTTCTCTGGAAATTTTAGACATGCTGTTCCCTTAATCACTTTGTTCTGTTAACTTTTCTATCAATGCACACATTGTACGAGGTGGATAAGGATGTATATTTGGTACGAGCCAAGACAGATATGCTTCCTGTGGAGAAGTCACAAGTGATATATTGCATGAATTCCTGTAAGACATTTACATTTGATCTTTTCATTTAGTCACAGTTCTGGGGGTATGCTTCCTTGTTTCTATGAAAGTCACAGTAGAAGCCTTGAATACAGATCGAAATGAGGAAGAAACTTCTCGAGTCTCTAAAACTGGGCTAAAATAGCTCTTCTAGGTGCAATTTTACTATCTCCTCAATGCAGCTGTAAATTAAATTGGCCCACTACCTTTTTACCTTTTGCCTTATTAAAGACTTTGTGTAACACTGTAAGAATATGAAGAAATCAAGAAGTGCTCATAGAATCATAGAATATTTAGGGTTGGAAGTGACCTTGAGATCATTTAGTTCCCATCTTCTGCCATCGGCAGGGATTCCTCACACTAGACCACGTCACCCAAGGCTGTATCCAACCTGGCCTTGAACACTGCCAGGGATGGAGCATTCACCACTTCCTTGGGCAGCCTGTTCCAGTGCCTCACCACCCACACTGTGAAGAACTTCTTCCTTATGTCTAATTTAAATCTCCCATCTCATGAAACCATAAAGAGTGGGAAATTATTTCTGGGGGGGAATATGTGATGCATTATTTTGTTTCTTTATTTTGTTTGCTTGCATTTTGTTTACTATTGTGTTGGCTAGTGTTGGTTTAAGAATGCCTTTAAATGTAGCTGTTGAATTCCAGAGCTGACCTAGCCCTGGTGTAGGCACAGCTATAAATGTCTATCAGCAGTATTACATGGGCACAAGGTACAAGTGGGTACATGCATATAGTGTAAGCCGAGAGCTTGCATGTGTGTTGTACATGCATTTGCTCATATCCAAGACAGAATTTGTTTGTTGTCAGTGCTATTTAGATTAAGCTAATTGTTCTGTGAAAATGGAAATAAATAAAGTCTTGATTATACCTGCACTGAAGGAGTCTGTGTTGATTTGTTTGCTGGAGTGCTTCATAGGAGGCTGCACCTGCAGGTTTGGTTTTCTTTAGGGTCTGTGTTCTCTATCTGGCCCCCACTGTCTGTTGTCTGGCTCTGTAGCTGAGCCTCCAGCAGTGATGGTCAGGCTGGTGGGGACAACCTGCTATCTGATGGAGAGTGCCAGGGAAGCAGGGTGAATGCAGAGCACAAGTTGGGAGAGTGAAAGCGGCCTCCTTTTCAGGTCGGTATGAATTTTCCCATTGATTTCAGTGGGATTAGGATACTTTTTAGCAAGCCATAATGACATAAATCACTGAGGGGGAAAAAATGATGCTGACGCAGCTTTATCCTGTCCCTGAGACCTACTGCATTAATCCTCCTTTAAAATAATATGGGCAGATCTCTGGTCCTTACTGGGTGACTCGCTTGCTGGCTTCTTGCATGGCTGAAAAGACCTTCTAGCAAGCTTTTCAGTTGAGGCACTGTGTTAACAAGCTTCTTTACTGTGCTTAGCAGACCTGACTCCATACTCCTCCTTCACAACCCTTTCGGCTTGTCCGTCTTCCTTTCCTGCTCCTGTGAAGACTGATGAGCAAAACCATTGTAAAATAGATGTGGCAGCAGTTCAGTCTCTGATTTCACTCATTTTGTGCAATAATAATTGATTAACCATTGTTATTTTTTAATCTACTGTTCAGTGCTAATCATGAAGGTTGAGTAATTCAGTGCAGTCGGATCTGTGCCTAAGCTGTGGGGTCCTTGTCTCAAATTAGAAAAGCATCAAAATGTTGCTTCTGCAAACCTCCACATTCGTCTTAAATTCCAGGCTGACAGATACTGTCAGCTGTATCAACAGCTTTCCAAAGGGCGTTTCAGATTTTCTTTCTTGTTCAGAGAAAAGCTCTGATCTGCAACAGCAGAGACACACTAAAAATAATGTTTAACCTGAGCAGAAAGCAGTCATTGTTTTCGGAGACAACAAAAATGAAATTTCAGGTGAAGGCTGGTCTGCAGTTATGTCTTCTCCAAAAAGCTGCACCCACAGAAATGTGACCTCCTTCCTGTTGAACAGGAGGTTTGTAGGTGCCCTCCTGCGCTCTCTGTTGTACTGTCGATGCGTAGATGGTTCTTCAGGAGAAGTATGTTTGCTACTACCTTGGTGCCATTGCAGTGTATAATGCCAGACTGTGACAGTCATCGAAGATATTCAGGGTTTGAAGAGTACATCAAGCTGGACCTGACAATGCAATACTCTTCTCCTTCACCCCCCCTCTCATTTTTGTGGGTATCGTTTGCCTCTTTTCTGGCTTCTGACTGCATCATTTAGGATGTGAGGCAGCATCAGAAGAAGTTTGATGTTTATCATCCTGATTATGCAGGAAAACCTGCAGTTGTAGCTGAACAAGTAATTGCATAATCAAAACATTAGCTTGCTGACTTTATCCTGGACGGCTACTTTGTGTGTGTGAATGCTGGCAGATCCCTGTTAGGGATGAATGCTGTGTCCAGGCAGGCTCTATCACCTGGATAACAGCCAGCCCTGATGGTTTTCCTTATCTCTAAAGTGGTGCAAATTTGCAACTGTAGTTTAAGAATGATTGAAGAGTGACAGAACTGGTATTACTGGTATTACAGTTTGTTTACTGTCACAAGACAGTAAACTGTAAGTCTGCTGTATTTGGTGTCCAGGTCTAGGGAGAAGCTGGGTTAGCTCAGAAGCCCTGAGGTCTCCAGGCTTGGAATGCAACCCAATTACCATGTTGGTTTGGGTTTTTTTTCTTTTAAATATAGGCATCATTAGAACATATAGTGAGATGAAACTAACCCCTAATTTTAAACCTGTAATCATAGCTTTGGAAGAGTGTTGCAAAGAAAGCTCTTACAGTATTACATCAAGAGTAGAGTATAATAACTGATTCAGAAAAGTCAAGTGAGAAACAGCTCTGCAATAATAACTCCATGCTTTTTGAACATTATTTCCTCGATAAATGCTAGCAATAAAAATAATGTGAGTCTCATTCAACAGACATTTCAGCTGTGATGCCCCTGGCATCAACTCCTCTGTGGTTCAGTTCTGGTTAAAGGTGCAGCCTGAGCCCTCTGAATACTCTTTCTGAAGGGTGCTGTGTATGAACCACAGTAGCCAAGAAAGCTGGAGAACCACCTCCTGCCATGTTCCTGCTTAGTATGGGAGGTGATGGAGAGGACTGAGCTGTGGGGGGCAATGGCAGCCCTGCTGACACCAGCCTTCCTCATGGCTACCTTGTGCTGGGAGGATCCATGTGGCTGGATGCACAGGTCCTGTGCACAGGTACTCTCCTCAAGGTACTTTCAGAGCAAAAGTAGGTCACATTATCTCTTCAGCCTTTAAATAAATATTGTATAATAACAATATATGAAAACAGCAATATATGAAAACAGACCCTCCACTTCGCAACGGGGGGGGGGGGGGGGGGGGGGGGGGCCAGCCAGTAAGGTCAGACAGAACACCCTATCCAGCCCTCTTTGTTGAGTGTACAGGCTGGAGTTTAGTGTGTTCTCTATGCTCTGATCCTGTAACTGCATACATGAGGATGAGCTTTGCATACGTAACATGTCTTAATTGATTTCTTTGAAGCTAAGTTTGAGTGAAGTTCTACAAGACGAAGACCCATGATGTTGTTTTTCCTCTCCTGTGGGCATACGAGTGCTGATTCCACTACATAAAGCTGCTTGCTGTTGAGCCTGTCACTGTTCAAGGTGAGGAGGAAAAGTGTTCATGTTTTTATTATCATTCCTCCCTCCTGACCTATGCTGCACCAAAACAAGCAAATGGTAGTGACTGCCAAGGAGAGAAGAACTGCTTTGCAGGTCACAGCTTTTCTGCTGGAAAAAAACATAGCCCTGTTTAACTTCTTTTTAAAGAGCAGCAATGTTGAATGCACAAATTAAACTCCAATTTACACAGCTGAGATTTTCATGAGCATTTCATACAAGTATACTCAAAGTGCAATATTTTGAAATAATGACATTTGCTAAGAACAGGCTTTGGGGCAATGGGACTTGCATTTTTACCCTTCCCCCTTTGATGCCAGCCTGTGTCAGGCCAGCAATGGGAACCAGGCAGGAGGACTGCAGCCAGCTTGGAACAGATCAGCCTTTGTGTCCCCAGCACAAACATCCTTCTTCTTTCCGAGGGAATGGGGAAAATGGGTTCTGCCCCAGCATGACCGGCTGTTTGTGGCTTGCCTGTCAGGAGGAGAGAGACAAGTGCCTCCTCTGTGTCCCTGTTAAAATGCTGCTGCAGAGCTAACTGTTGTGCAGGCAGTTAAACAGTTTGAATCTATATGAGCCAAAGTTTAACATCGGCAATAAGGTATTTCGGCTGTGTCACAAGACTGCCCAAGTTGTTCTGCAGAGGTTTTCTTCTCTGATTAGAGGCTCAGAGCTAGTGCACTGCCCTGGAGCATTGAGTGGTGCAGAGACACAAGTGGTGCCCAGCAAAGTCACTGACGGTTGTTTCTTGTTCTGGCAGCTTGAGTGTTCAAGTGTTCAGTGGGAATACATCTTGTGGGAACAAGTTAGAAATGACAAAAGCCAGTGATAACATCTACCATTGTTTGTTATCTTGGAAGGTGTGCCCTCATGAGAGCTGGAGTTGACATCTTTACATGCTTTCATTTGTATGATGCCTTAGACTGATACTGTTCAAGTGCTTGGTATTTTTACTAGTCCTAAGTAAGCTGTGTACAACTTAAGTTACTTCCGAGGGCCCAAGAGCTATTCACAGTTTTTCCTGAGCGTGGTGTAGCTCGCAGCACCTCTTTTGTTGGAGCACCTCTCTTACGAAGACAGGCTGAGAGAGTTGGGCTTTCTCTTCCTGGAGAAGCAGAGGCTCCAAGGAGACCTTAGAGCAGCCTTCCAGTACCTAAAGCGGGGCTACAGGAAATCTGGAGAAGGACATCTTACAAGGGCATGTAGCTACAGCACAAGGGGCAATGGTTTTACTCTCAGAGAGGGTAGATTCAGATTAGACATAAGGAGGAAATTCTTTACTGTGAGAATGGTGAGACGTTGGAACAGGCTCCCCAAAGAAGTGGTAAATGCTCCATCCGTGGCAGTGTTCAAGGCCAGGTTGAACAGAGACATTGGAAACACAGTCTAGCGTAAGGTGTCTCTGCCCATGGCAGGGGGGTTGGAACTAAATGATCTTAAGGTCCTTTCAAACCTAAACCATTCTGTGATTCTATCGGTAGCAAAATGTGGAGTGTTTCCATCACCAGGACCAATGCTTTTGACATCCTACCTGCAATGTAGGGAGTATGGTCTGATTTCTGTGTTTGGTAGTTGTGCTCCCGATCCTTCTACCTCAGTTAATGACATGGAGTTGGGCTTGGTACATGGGCAGCTGTGAAGCTGGTGCCTACAGGAGATGCATACATCACCTCCAAATGCGCTCTCTTTTTATTTGCAGCAGTGGTGATGGACTGTGAGAGGTGGGTCCAGTGGCTGGCTGCCAGGATAGGCAGTATTATTAATGTCTAGTAACACTGATTAGAAATCGAGTGCTGAAGCAACTTTTTGCTGGAGCCAAAGTCCACTCTTTGTTCCTCTAGCTCACTTGTTAAAGACTCTGTGGTTGTGGGCTGGGCTGGGCTTCAGCAAATAAAGCCAAGCAAAACATGTCTTTTCAGACCTGGTTAGCTGGCATGTTCACTTACGGGTCATGGTTTTGGATGTTCTTAGTGTAGGGGTAACAACAGAAGGGAAATGCAATCGTGACACCTTGGCATGTGGGATCTTGTGTGGTCTCCTCTCTGGGGCTAAGGAGCACTGAGCCAACATGGTGTGAGACTGGATTGTGGCTGGCATTCTATCATCACCCAACGATGTTTATTATACCCTGTGGGGCAGGAGGGAAAATGCCTTGCTGATACCATCGCTGTACCACAGCTGCCAGAGATACCTGTCTCCTCAGCAGTTTCAGACCTTGATGGGCTCCCCAGAAGCATCCTGGGGCCAGACTTCTAGGTAGACTTCAATTTGCTATCCAGAACTATCATATTAATGTTTGTTTTTTTTTTTTTTTTTAAGAGGAGCTATGAAGAGGATGTCATTTTAGCACTCGGAGAATGCAGAAAAGAACCCTTTACCTCCTAAATTTTTGACGTTCTTGTGTAATTGTACGATGTGCTAACAGAATGTGCTGTAACAAAGATGCAGAGCTAGAGGCTACATGAAATGAAATTTTAATCTAGGCTCTCATAAAGCTGTAAAAAGGCATTTGACTTTGTTTTCAGGGTCCTCTTGGGTGGTTAAAGTTATGTGAGATAGATGTCTCCCTTATAATGTTTTTCCAGATTTCTCTTTGCAACTAGAGGACAGTTCTTCATTTTTCCATTCTCACTCAGTTACATGATTCTCCAGAATAGGAATTTTGAGACAAAAAGAATTTGTTCAGAGCAGAAGAGCAGAAAGAGCTACATACGTTTGTTGCAGGTAATATAAAATCCCCCATACATTGTGTTTTAGAATACTAGCATGTAATTGTGTTGTATGTTGGACTTGGCAAGAAACTTGCATAGGAAAAGCCCATCCTTGTGCTGCAATGCACCTCTTTCTGGTTACACTGATTTAACCATGTGCCAGAAGCAGATTTTTCTTTAAATTACATGGGCTAAAGATATGCTTCAGGAAAGATGTCATCTCTAATGCTTGTGTTTTCAGTGGTGGAGTTTACAGAGCAGACTCGAAAGCAGTTTTGCGGGCAGAAGGGAGCCATGGACTCCAGCATGACGCAGGAGAAGCACTGAGGCTGGAGGAGGGACCAGTGAGGTGGTTTTGTCGCTGAAGCCAACGTGTTTTGAAACTGAAGCATCAGCTGAACGGGACTTTCCTGCCC
>NW_009934263.1:121421-123887 GCF_000696875.1 Nestor notabilis | reverse complement strand
ATTCCTGGTCCTCTGCCTGAGCTCTGACAGTTGCTGCCCTGTGGCCATGCTGCACATTGGGGTGCTTCAGGTCCCCACATCGGCTGCCTGGGTGGCAGCTAGGTAAGGGGAAGCTTGAGTCATTAGAGGTCCCTTCTGGGGACAGCTCATGTTTACGATCCATGTAAAGATGTTGTGAAACTGCACCCATCATGCTGAGCCTTGTCTTGTTTTTGTCAACATGCAGTGGATGAAGTCTGGCCCTGGTGAAACCAACTTCAAACACTCAGTGATGGAGCAGGGCCAGGTTTTCTCTTAGTGTTGCAAATTGTGCCACAGTTCAGAAAAAAACCCCACACTTTCTTTTTTTTTATTTTATTTAGAAAGTGCTAGACTTGTGTGTGACAATCCTGAGTTTTCAGTGTTAATTGTGCCACCTGCAAGTTAAAGTGTGCTTCTTACCTGCTTTGTATTCTGCGTATCCCAGCTTTTATATAACTTTGTCTTGCTGCATAAAGGATTGATATAAATCTTTCATACAGGCTGTCTCCTGGATTGTGTGTGGGAGTGGGAAATTCTACAGAAGTTAAAAGAACCTGTCCTGAAAAAAGGCTGGGTTGATTTGATAGCAAGAGCAATGGTTTTACAGTTGAAGTGAGGAGCAAGAGACAGAAAATTAGACACCCTCACTACCTCTGATGGGTGAGAAGAGGGACAGCCAAGTCTAGTGGTGCCCAGGAGCAAAGCACAGATTCAGCTGGGACTCAGGAGCTATGCATATTTAAGTGTTGATTTGGATTAACCAAGAAGGGGAGACTGAAGTGCAACAGTGTATTGAACCAGGGTGATTTAATGCACGTTGGAGAACTTGCGGTGAGGTCTGAACCATCCCTTACATGAATACTGGTGTTTCTGCAGTCAGGCAGGGAGTTGGTTCACCCAGCTGAACATGAAGAGTGTGTTTTCATGTTGTTTCATCAACAGCGTGAAAAAGATTCCCTACCTGAGCATCCCTTACTGATCCCTTTGCTGCCTCTGGTCCCGCTTGCTCTGTGGTCAAAGTTGCTGAATGGCACATGACTGTGTCCCTTAGACTTGGGCCAGTTTTTGTGATCTCTTTTATAGTTTCTTCTCCCATTATAGCATGTTTAGCATAGCAGAGGGGATGGCAAACAATGATTCATGGATAGGACTGAGAAGTTGCCCTGGCACTTCTTAAACCCACTAGAGAAATCACAATTATACACAAAGTAGTTTCATCCTGCAGCTGGAAAGCATGGGTTGTGAGCAGCCACGGAACCCGTTGCTTTCAGTTGCAGCAGCCTTCTTCATGTACTAATACATTGTTCTAATTCAGTGGTTGTTTTTTCTTTCCCCTTAACTGGTATGTTTTAGCATAGTATCACCCTTTCTGAAACTTTCCAGTTCTGGGCAAGTACAAGAAATTAAGAACCTTTGTGTCTGAAACAATGACTAACTCCTTTTTGAGGGCCTTACTTGAATTAATAGTCGTGACTAGAATGGGGAGGTCATGGAAACCTCTTGCTGCCAATAGCCCAGATGGCATCTTGCCTAACTCAGTGTGGGCAGATGGACTGAGACACCTCATGTGTCCCCTTCCGTGCTATTTTGTCATGTTCTTTGAGAAATACGCACAAAAACTTCCCCTTTGGGAGAGGATTGAACTGTGTCAGTCCTTTTCAGTGACAGCCCCAATGAGGAACTGGACCTTTTATGAGGTTTTTGTTGAAGACACAGCCAGCAGTGAAGGCAGCAAGCCTGGAGATGAGCAGAGCTACATGAGTTCCTGGGCTTCAGGTTACCTTTTAAATACCCCTGTTAGGCCAAGTACCCATGACAAAGAGCATAGTGGAGGCAGTCTGAAAACCTTCAGGGAGCTTTGGATGTACAGCAGATGAGTGGTGACACTCTCAGTTTATCTTAAAATTTGATACAGTAGAATCAAGTTTGTGTCCTGCGTTCCTCTCCTCTCCTAGCCTTCTGCGTCTCTCCCTGGTCCACAGTGGTTGCTGTGAGCTGCCAGTGTCTCTTGTTCAGAGATACTGTGGGGTGGTGTCAGTGATACTAGGATGGAAAGCATGGCAGAGGGCAGAGGTAGAGGACCAGACTGCGTAGTTGTGTCTGGTGCACCCACAAGGAAGACGTTTTTCTTACTTTCCTTTTCTTTCTTGTGTATATGAGCATTAAATCTTTTCATGCTGCATCTCTACATGTACTCCTGTAGTTGTCCTTGCTCGTCCAAGCTCTTTTACCTGGCTCTGAAGGGTAGTTTCTCTAGACCTCACAAGCATTTTTCTGCCATCCCGCCTTCCTTAAACTTTGCTTTTTTCTTTCTTTTTCTCCCTTTAAGCTACTACCAAGACCAAGTGCCCAGGCAGCAATTTTCAACCCAAGTATTTGCTTCTTTGCTTTCATGAAGTTGCACCTTCCCTGTAAAGTGACTTGGGCTGACTGCAGTCTGTGCCC
>NW_009934263.1:69746-121390 GCF_000696875.1 Nestor notabilis | reverse complement strand
ATGGCTCTTTGGCAAAGCTTTTCTTGGCTTGTGAACTTTGTGCATTAGTTACAGAAACTCCTCACCCACTTCTAGTGGTGGGGCACACCCAGGTCTTGGCTATACCTTTCTCAGCTCCTCAGAATAAAGCTATTGAAAGTTCAGCACTTCAGAGACAGTGTAGCACAGGAGAGAGGAGGTGGGAGGCTTTGGCATCTTTCTTGCAACAACAAAGGCAGCAGGAGGTGCAAAATACAAGCTTAAGACTCAAAAGGTTTCCTTTTTTATTTACCTTGAAATTAAGCAAGCTGAATCTGGAAAGGAATTACAGCATTAGTATGCCTTAATTTATTTTGTCAAAAGCGTAAGCCCTCTTCAAGCCAGTAATGTTCCTGGAGGAACAGCATGGGCCTCAGAAAGTGCTGTTTCTTGTGCTGTAGCAATTAGTATCTTTCAATGCTGGGGTGGGCAAGCTTAGCATATACACTAATAAATGTGTCCAGTATTGAAATATTTGTAAATATTGATGTTTATTCCTGATGATAAATCTAGAAATCTCCTCCTTAAATGAAGGTGCATGTGGAGAGGTGGTAGGTGAACTCTTTATACAGAGAAGTGTCTCTGAGAGAGTAAAAAACCACATCTCTATAACCAGTAGAAATTAAGAGATTAGTAGTCATCTGCAACCTAATCCTGGGGACCTGCCAGAGCACAGTGGTGAAACAAGCAGCACTCACTTTGGTTCAAGATTTCTGATGATTTATGCTTGAAAATACCATTCTTCATTTCCATGGCAGAAGAATACCGAGTGTCGCAAATGTTTCCAGTTCACACAAAGAATAGATAAATGGATTTTTTTGCCGTCTACTAAAGCTTCAAAGGAAGTAGTTATGTTTAGTTAATTAGTTTTGCTGTTTAAATATCTACAATACATCCTTCCCTGGTTTATAGATTTAGTAAAGAATACATTACAGAAACAGCCTGAGGGGAAGCATATCTGCCCTGTAAACCCTTTTAGCTGATTGGCGTAACGAAAGTATGTGAAATGTTGGCTTTGTTCAAACTCAGGAATAAAGAACGCTTTCCGAATGTGCATTCTCTTAATCTGGTGCTTGATCAAAGGTTTTGGCTTCACAAACCAAAGCAGTAGAGAGGGTGAACAGGAAACAGTGTGAAAAGAAAAAGCCAAAGCATGTTCTCTGCAAATACATGTGTCTGATACCAGGAGAGTTTGGTGGTAAGGGTGTGCAGTCAGGCTAGCGCACCGTCCTCTTCATTTGGTCTGTGTGCATCTCTGAAGTGCTCTATGAAGTGAGCCCTCATCCATGTGCAAGAGGAGCCCAACAATTCTTTGTTTGCTTTTTCTCTGTTTTCCTGTCTTCCATTGTTTATATTTTTTTCTTTGGTTCCTTCTCCTACTGGTCGCCTGGTGCAGCATCGTTACTGCACTCATTGCCACTCTGATGCTCAGACATGATTAAAAAGCCTCTAGAGTTTGGGCACGTTGCTTGCACAAAAGCATTGGATCTGTTGGTTTACTTTTTTTTTACTCAGAAGTTGAACCGCTTAACACATGTATCGTTTTGGCTCTACACTTGAAGTTATGATTTTGTTTGCTATTTTTGGTCTGTATTTGCTTCACACTTGTCCTGTAGTCATCTCTGCCTTTCACAAACCTACAGAAAGTGTAATTTAAGGACAAACATGGACTGGGTCCAGTAGAAGCTGGCTGAGAAATGTGTCCTCATATTCAGAGCAATGGTATTTTCTAGTCTTTCCCCCCTATCTAGTGTCTCAGTTGCAGAAAAAAATGGGGAGAATGTCTCCATCAAAGCAGCATATTACAAAGGCAGTATTAATTGAAAGCTGAAGTTCTGCATACAGGTGCTTGTGCATTTCTGTGCACATTTTAACACCTTTGTAGCTAAGCAACAGTAATTTGCCCCCTTTTAAAATCAGTAGTAACTTTCAAAGATGTCGATTTTAATGGCAGTAAAGCGCACTGGGGTTCTCTGGTGGAAAATGGAAGCAAGAAATAAAGTCCACAGCAATTGTTCTGGCAAAGCCATATGGCCACTGGGTTTTTAATAATGAAATGATTCTTTCTGAAATTGCCAAGGAACAAATACGGTTCATTTCAATGGGATCTTTAAATATGGTTAGTGTTAATGTATTTAATTTCTTGTAAGAATGATTTTTATTTGCATCTCTAGCATATCAGTTAGATTCATTTGACTCCCACCAAGGCTTTAGGAGATTAAAAATAAAAGAAAGTGTATGTGCTTTCTTGAGTCTCAATCAGGTATTGGAACCCAATCCAAAGCTGCCTTGATTTGGTAAGTAGAAAGGAGTCTTTCTATTGACTTCAGGTTTCTTTGGATGAGTGAGAAGAAAAAATCATTTGGACAATTTTGCTCTTGTTACAAACATGCAAACGTAAGTAATGTGTGGAATTGGATTTAAGCCTATACATTTTTAAACATTTCGGTTTTCCTTTAGGTCATTAGGAGATAAGTAAGATTTTAATTGTGTGAAAACGTGCACTCTTCAGGTAGGTACCTTTGCTGGTGAAGAGCATTTACTGCATTTTTTTCTTGTGGCCTCCTAATGGACTGTCAGGAACGTGACACCCCAATTCTTTGTCAGGTTTAGTACTCTGAATTTCTAATCAAAAGACCTCATGAGACTCTTCCTTATTTGTGCAACTCGTAAATTGAAGCAAGTTTTGAACAGTTGGGCTTTTACAAGCTTCCTCTATTTGCTCAGGAAAAGCATTTTTTGGGGAAGTAGCCCATCTTTATGTGGGGCTATGAAGGGTATTGATACTTCAATCATCTTTACAGTGGCTAGGAGAATATTAATTGCAGGACAGGTTTGATTGATGTTATCAGTACTTTTTCATTACTTGAAGTAACAATGGCTTATTCAGGGCTGTAGTAGGACTAAGAGAAAAATGTCCTGCCTTACAGTCGTTTTCAGTGCTTCTGGGAGATACAAAAGTATTGCACTGACCCAGCCCAGCAGACAGACCAGAGATGTATTTTGTCTTGCTCTCGTTATTGTGAAGGTATGAGATTACCTCTGAGAGGAGGAGAGCTAGAGAGAAAATTAGTCTTGGGGTTTATTCAGTCTATCTCCAACTGACTCATTTATATTTGTCAGTACAGCATTGCCTTGGGTATTTTTTTGCACTTGTTAAAAATAAAGGCAAACCTCAGGGGGGTGGGGAGTCTGGACAGCATTGCATCGGGGTGTGGGAACAGCGTGGGCATTTGGCCTCCTTGCGACATCCTGTTTCCCCAAGTTATCACAGCAAGTCTATGCTCTTTTTCCAGCCTGGCTTCCTGAGTCCCTCCTCTCAGCATGCCTTCCCACTTTTAACTCTTTTTCTTCCTACCTTAGCTAGGAAGGAGGAGGACTTGACTGATGTGGCAAGGCTGCTGTTCAGTGTGGAGCTAGAGGATGGAGGTTGAGGGCTTTGCCTGGAGTGAATTCAGAAGATAGTGGCTGGGTCAGGCCACTACCGAAGTGTTGGTCCCTGGGGGAAGAGAGATCTCCTCGTGCTGCTTTACTGGCTGTTGGCATCACATATTCCTGGGGGGACAGCAGTTGGAGAACATCCCTGGAGAACATCAGTGAGTGAGGGCTTCACCCCTGGCTTGGGATGGGGTGATGAGCACACCCCCAGCTGCGGGATGCTCTCTGCAGGACTGGTATTGGCAATGAGTAGGAAGTGTACAGGGGGGCTGCTGATGAGCAAGCTGCTTTCCAAAGCTGTGGTGAAGGTGTCCTTGTACTGCAGCTCACGCTAGGCTGGGATCACCCTTAGGTAAACCATGTTACAGGTTTGTTCCTGTGCATGGACATAAGCATGGGTACGGATATGGCTGGATGTCTGTCACCCCAGGATTGTCTCTCTTACACTGGCCAGTAAGCTGATACTTAGGGGGAGAAGAGTAAAAACTGGCCTGAGGGTGAGCTGCTCCTTCCCTTTGTATTCTCATCTGCCTCTGGTCAGTTGGCAGCCAGGTAGTGGAAAAGAATTCTGGAGCCAGATGTTGTACGCCAGTGACACTGCATGTCACAGCCACCAGTGGCCTAACCCCCATGGATTTGTTTGAAGTCATTTTTTTAAGCCTTGTAATATCCCAAGCTGTGCTTACAGTACCTTGCAGCAAGTGAATGTATTGCATGGAAAAAAACACTTCTTTTTCAGACTGGCTATCTTATAATTTCACTGCATGCTCATTAGTTCTCTGTTAGGAAAAATGATGAATAGTCATTGTTTTCTCTGTCATTTCTATCATCAAACACATTTTTTCCTGGTATATTTAGTCTTCTGATATGCCTGGAAGCTGGCACACGCTTCCAGGCATCGTTTTTATCCTCTATGCCTTTTCTTGTTTTTCCAAATCCTTCTTGAGATGGGTGACCAAGAGTGAATGCAGTGTTGGAGATGTGAGTGTACTATCAATATGTTTCTCTCTCTCGCAGTCCCTGGTTCTGATGTTCTTTGAGCCTTTTCCACTATCACATTTAGATTTCTTCACTGAGTTAATACCTAATGTTAATCTCATCAGTAATCCCTTACAGGACTATCTTGATGACTGTCAAGATTGGGTTAAAATAACCTTGAAAGACTTTTTGTCCAGCATATGACTGGGAGCCAGATAGTATCTCCATGAACTGAAACACCAGAGGCTCCAGCAGAGGGAAAGCAGGAGGGATTAAGAGTTGATGAGTGAATTTGACTGTCCTGTGTAGACTGCTGTCAGCTCTGTTTGAGGGACATGCTAGAAATGATATATTTTTCCACTTCAACCCTGGAATAACTTCAGTGGCCATGGTGTAAGTCACATGGGGAGGTTTTAGCAGTTCTCTGTGACTCCCTGATGTATTTCTATGAGTGATTCTCCAGCTCAGCCCTTCTGTCTCTGACCAGATCCTTAAACCCTGACACAGACGCATTCCCTGGTGATGTGGCAGCGCATTTGTCCTTCAACTGTATTTGAGCATCTAAATTACACCGAGAAGAAACTGCTCTTGAATTCATTGAGTTGCATGGCACAATTTCACCATCTGTGTCTGAATTTCATGAGGGGACAAAGATGCAGTTAGAGGGATCTGAGAGGACATGAAGCCCTTCAGCAGACAAATGGAAACCCTCCGAGCTGTGGGCCGGGTCATGAGGGCTGCTGTCTGCTTTAACCTTCCAGATGATTTCCAGGTACAACCCCAAGTTCAGTGACTTTAAGGGTGTTTGCTTCAAGCCTCCTATAACTTAATTTTTTTAATTAATCTGCTAATCTAACTGGAGGGAGCAGGAGGAGGTACAGGGCCAGGAGCTGAAGCAGAGGAGTAGGACAGCCTCAGTGGAGGTGTATAGAGGCTGATTGTGTGAAGTTGCTCTTTGTTTAATTGGAACAGGATTTTTTTAATTATTATTTTTATTGAATTTCTCTTGAAAATGCAGAATTAAAATAGGACTCCCCATAATTGGTAGCTTGTGCTTTCATCAGGGGGTTTAAGGAAACTGAAATTGCTGAAGTGATGGTGGTTACTGGCTTAGAAACCATGAATTAATCGAATGCTGAGTCGTGTTTAGGGTGGCTTCACGAGATAAAGCTCTGCTTTTCCATTTGCTATTGATCCCCATTGCCATCCAAGCAAAGAGTGACACAAATAATGAATTTTACTAATTAGAATATTTATCATATATCTGTTTACCTTCTTACGAAGAGATAGATACCAAATGTAATGTCACAGTATGTAGCTGCATGTCAGTATATATTAATAATTCAATGTTCACTCTTTAAGAAAGAAAGAAAGTTATAACTTGAAAGAAAATAAATGCAAAATAGGATTAAAATAGGCAAAATGAAGGTTTTCCACTGCCTTCATTGCACCAGCCTGGTCTACGCCAACCTCTTCCTTGCTTCTCAGCCAGTTGAGTGTAATAATCTTTAAGCTTGTGAACAAACTGTACTACTTATTTATTTGCAAGCTCTCACTGGCTTGGACTAGTTTGGGTTAGCAGTTTAGAAACATTGCTTAATTAACAAGTAAGCCCTTTGGATAGACGCACTAGCTTATCTGCTGCCTAACTTCTGACCTTGTTTGGCATCATGTCCTGTCCTGGTTGGGTTATGGTATGTGCCTAAAAAACCTGGTGAAGTTTAGAGTGTTGGCATCCAAATGTAGGGAGGAGGAGGAGCGTCCCTTCTTCAAGCACCCACAATCTAACTAAACAAGACCAGAGCGGGAGAGGGGAAGGAAGACAGCCTATACATAAGTGAAGCAGTATGTGCTAACGTTGTGTTAGCTCCACAACTTTTATTTTATACTTTTTTATCCTCATTTTATGGCTTTGTCCTTGAAGTAACATACAGCAGGAGCCCACGTAGCAGCTGGGTCTCCAGCTGCAGCTTTTACGGGAGCAGGTGAGGCCACGGGTAGCGCAGTGCCTGCAAACCAGGAGGCAATCACCCTTCTCTTTCTCTTTTGTCTTATGCATACAGCACATCAATGCTTGCAGTGCCTGGGATTTTGCAAGAAGAACCAAATGCTTCCTTTTCTGATCAAGGCACATGAGCTCATTACTGGCCAGACTGAACGCCAGTGGTGGAATTATCTCTGGGTTGGTTTTATCTTCCCTCTTCTCCCTTTTTAGTGATTACAAAGTAATGGTTTCCTGAAAACAGCCCTTTTCCTTGTAAAAATGCTAATGAGAGAGACTTGGAAATAAGCACTCAAAACCCTGCTCCCAGGACTTTCTGCAATTGCAGCAGGTAAACATAATCTTCACATGCATTCTAGGGCACTGAATAAGGTGAAACTCACAGCTCTGTTCCACTTATATTTCTCTGTATATTAATCCATCTATCCTTGCTTTTACTCACAACTGACAATTAGGTTTTTCTTCACATGAATCCTCCTGTGCTGGTGACCATGGCTGTTTTGTGAGGGCCTGCCAAAAAAAGGAACTTGGGTGTTATAAAGGATGGTGCATTGTCCCAGCCTCATACCCAGGCTTGTGAGGATGAATGCAAACTCTGGTTGAGCAGAGGATTCGGGCCAAAAGGTGCTTGAGTGTTTGTGCTAATGCAAACAGTGCTACTTTGACAGCCACAGAAGATGAAAACTTTCACCCCAAGAAATGGCATGTTATGGTACAGTCGTTAGATATTCCCTTTTATGTACTGCAGACCTCATGTTCCCTAACCCAAAATGAATCTCATGCAGTTCTTCATGCCAGCAATCTTGAGAGCATTTGATGGGTTGGTCATGAAATTAAGAATAGAAAAATAAAGCCTTCCACTGGTGCTTGAAATTCAGTCCATGTCAGTAGCGACTTAACCCTGTTATCTGACGGTTGTTCAATGACCTTCACAAATTAATAGCTCGTTTGGTTTCCTTGTAGTTCTCAGTAGATAAATACCTGTGTTACAGGAGCTGCTCATTTATGATACTCTTCTGATTTGCCTAGGGGTGCTGGGGTGTGTGTTTCAGTTTTCTTTCTCCTCCCTGAGGGATTTCACGTGTTTTGTACTTCTGGAGAGAAACGATCACTGAATCCAGTTTTAGGGGCAGACTCTCTGTATGTGCTGAGCCATACCGAGGGCTTGCTGAAGTGTTGGTTACATTAGTAGGGAGGAGCAGGTGTTTATTAAAGATGTGACAGCTAACACAAAAATACCATCCTGCTGAGCACAGGAGGGGTGTGGGACAGTACCAAACCCCAAGTCTATGGAGAGTTTAATTAAAGTTGGTCAAAGAGAGACAGCTCAGTGGGCTGTGTCAGACAGAGAGGGCTTTTTCTGATTTCTTTTGTCTTTGACAGGACCAGACTGGGATTTGATTCTCATGCCCTTTTTCCTTCCAGATGCAGACGTGCAGCTTTTTTCCTGTCTTTTTGGACCCAGGAGGTGGCCAGATGTGCAGTTCCTCTTCCAGTCCTGTTTGCAGCCTTCTCCAGCTCCCTGCTCCTAGGCTGCTTGCTGGATTATTCAGAGCACAGAAAAGCCCTGTTGTTGAAACGTACCAGGTTATGTAAGGGTTTTAAAAGTACACCCTCTAGCACTTAAAGTCTTTCAAGTGTTTAAAAAAAATATATCAAAATTACAGGCTTGCTGGGTTTACCTGCCAGGGCCTTTTGTATATGAAAAGGTAGGATCCTTGTTAATGTTATGTTCTGTCCTCCCAAAAGGCGAGTGACCAAGGTCTTTCTGCTGCCTTAATCAGTGGTTTCATATAAAGAAGCAGAGATCAGTCCTATTGCAGGTGCTGGATAACTTGGACAGGAACTGCTTAGATCTGGAGTGGGTTGGCACGTCATAGGCTTTTAGCATTTATTTTTTGAGACAGAACTGGAAACATGAAAATGAATAAGAACTAAGTGTTCTTTTCTTTTGCCTGTAAAGTTTTGTAGGAAGTTTTTTTTTTTTACCTGGGTATAGAATTTAAAAGTAGTTTAATTCAGCCTTGCGGCACAAGAACTGCGTGTTGTGTTTCCAGCTGAGAGATACAAGTTTAGGAGCAGACAGACTAGTTCCACCTGCCAAAAATAATAATAATAATAATAGTAACAAAAAAAAGCCCTTCAAAACTGCTTTAGTCATTTGATTACCTGCTGTGTATTTAATGTTTTATTCATTTCTTATGCATAGTCTTTCTTTCTCAAGTAGCAGGTGATTCTACACATGCCTTGGCTGCAAATTAAACTGTGTTGAATTTTGGGGTCTTCTATCACTATTTCATATACAGTCCTAAGTGTTTTCCCATGAACTGGTAAAAGTAGGAGAGCATCAAGCTATCTGTTGAAATGGTTCAGTTCCTGCAGGCTGCAGTACAGGCACTGTTTTGCAGTGGTACAAGACCAGATGGGCGTGATGAACAGTAATCACAAAGTCAAAGTGCCTATGGTGGCCATAGATTTTCAAAATCACAGCTGTGCCCTGCAAATTTGTAGGTCTTAGTGGATGACGAAATGCAGTTGTTAACGTGATTGAGGGACAAAAAAATCCAGGCGTCATGTGTTGCATGGAGGTTGTGTTTTGCCTGTGTTACTTGGGCATGCTTGCTTCTCCTTCTTTCCTGCTTTTCTGTTCATGCTAATGAGATGTAGGTTCAGAGAGAAGAAGCTAATCTGAATAGATTTTGGCAATTTAATTCTGATAAAATTTAGTGCTTTTGTCGTATTACCACCTAATGGTTGCTCTAAATCTACCATAAACTTTTGTACCTTGGGTACCTCAATAATCTCATATCCCAAGGAGAATTTTTCATAAAGATTAGAATAGCAAGTCCAGATCCATGTTTCCTGTTCCCTAACAGTTTTGGTTTGCGACCTCAAGTTACTCAGTTGGTTTCCTTTTAATCCACTTTGTCCATCTGTCTTGAGGTGAAGATGAATATAATGAAGTTTGATATCATGATGAACAATCCAAGAGATCTCAAGAATTAGACTGCCAAAAGCCAACGTTTGCATTGGTTTTCATCCTAAAGATGTTTTGCTGGTCATATTTCCCTTATATCAAAAAAGTGAGAAGTTTTCTGGAAGTCTTTCATGTCTTGGCTGCAGAAGTTTCAAGGAAGTTTTTCAGTATGTCTGTTTACTCTGCACATCCTTCTGTACTTCAGTTTCATCTTAAGGGTGAAATCATTGACTTATCAGGATTTAAAATCATGTTCGTCTACAGACACATCTTAATGAGAATAAGAAGTCTAAACTTAGGCAGTGATACCTTTGCAGGCCAAAGACGGCTTGGTACTGTTGTGCTGGAATTGTTGGAGTTCCTGGTAAAACAAGACTTGCACAAGCCACTTTCCTGTGGAAGAGGAAACATCTTTATGCTGTTACGGAAAGGAAACTGTAGCCACCACTGAGCTGCCAGAATGACCTGATCAGACTGAATTGATTAAGTAGTGGATAGAAGGCTTTTGCTTCAGTGGTGAATGTAGTTGTCATTTTTGCTTCGTTAAACAAATAGTGTGACTGAGCTGACTGATGTATTTAAAGTTTATTCTAAAAATGACTTGTCTGACTGATCTCTAAGAGACAACTGAAAGAAAAAGAAAGAAATTCCTATTGCATACAACCTAAATGTATGGTACAAGACTTGTACTAGACCTTTCTGATGGAAATGAGGAAAGGAAAAGACTTTCTAGAGCTATTTATACAAGCTGGTATATACAGTTCATACATCTGACATTCTTCCTGCTTTGGGAGATGGCTTTTAATGTTGTCTTGCTTATTCCTGTCCTTATGGCAATGAAGAAAATCTTCTAATTTTTTTAAGAAATAGAGTTGTCAACTGACGCCTTGAGATAAAAATATCCTGGTGTATTTTACTTGAGTCACTATTATGTTAGACATTACCAGCAAGCTGTAGACCTGATAGCCAGGAAACACTTGCCTTGCAGCCTGCTTAATCCAACAAAACTTTTGAAGATTTTCAGACCAACTCAAACGTTTTTCCGTCTGTTGTGCTGTTGGTCAGAATTTATTTGCTTTCCTTTAAAACTTGGCTTAAAAAAAAAAAAAAATAGTTCTGCAAATGAAAATAGAAGCATCAGGGACAAATTTAATGGCACAAACAATCTGCCAGCAAAATTTCCTGAGCTGTTTCATTGCATCTGGTAATTCTTTGTATAATCTTCAGAAATCTTATCTAACCAATGGTATCCAGGCAACATGTTTTGAGCCTTTAATCTTAAAAATCCACAGTGTATGAAGCTTAAAAATTTCCAAAAGAGTGGATTGATGGTAGAATTGGATATAAATGCAAAGAAAGAAGATGCTCCTTACAGCACTGACCCAGGCTCCGGGTTGGAGCTATGGTCAATAGCATGGGGCTCTTTTACTTGCCTTAGTAGCTGGTGGATATAGACTTCACCCAAGTCCTTTTTTCTCCCCAGTTTTACTTTGGGTCTCTGCACTGAGGAATTGGGATTTGCCAACACTTGTAGTTCTTAAGCTTCAAATGGCCCATAGTTAGTATTTTTTAATTTTGCAAGTTGAAACAAGGGAAATTCCAATTCAGTATAAGGCAGAGTATCTTCAGAATGTGAGGTCAAACACTGGGACAAGTTGCCTGGAGAGTGTGTAACCACCGTCCCCAGAGGAATTCAGAACTTGCCTGGGCAAGGCCCTGAGCAGCCGGCTCTTGACTTTGAGGTTGGCCCTACTCTGAGCGGGGGCTGGCCAAGATGACCCCCAGAGGTCCCTTCCAACCTACAGCTTTGTAACTTTTTGTTCAGTGATTAATTAAAGTCTTCTGAAGGCGGTGAAGTAAGTCCAGGATAAGGAAGGTAAATAGAGATTCTTTGGATTCATTTTTCATGACTTTTGTAAAAAGCTGAGCATATTGCTGCCAGTGAGAAAAGATGTTTTCAAGGAAGGATGTGTGAAACATGAAGGCAGAAATTGGTAAAAGGCAAAGTTTTACTTCTGGTAATTTGCTGCTAACCACAGAATATTAGTGCAAACAGTGCAAAGCCAGGGAAAGAGACTAATTATCTTCCTAGAGGAACTTGTATGTGCTGGTTTTGTTCAGTCTTTTCTTGGGATTGGAAGTGTTTCTGTAATTAGATTCAGTATGTCCAGACCATTCTTTATGTCTCTGATTTTGGTAAGCAAACCCATGCACAGCAGCAGCCTGCTCATTGTGTGTGCTAGCAAAGCCTGTATCAAGAGGATATTCAAACTCTTTAATCTTGTAAAGAAGTAGCTTACAAATGCTTGCCCAAGAATTCCTGCATGAAACAGCAGCATTTCCCTGCAGGCTCATTTGTAGCAGCTCAGCCGAGTTCTCCTTTGAGCTCTGGCTGTGACAAGGTTCTTTGTATTAGAAACATACATGGCTGTTTTGTGACCTTCTCTGGGATTAGTGTATTTTTTATTCTGTGTAACCAGTTTCATGGTGTTGCCTTTGTATAGAGTCAGGGTGACCTTCTTAATGAGAAATGTTTAAGGAAGGAGTCCAAAGCAGAACACATTGAAGTTACAGAGTTGCCTATACTGTTTAACAGTACCTTCTTTCTTCCAAGTGGGCAAGGTGATAAAGTCGTCTTTGTTAATTCCGGGACTGAATTTTGCCTTCTCTCCTACTTCCCTTAAACTGAGGAGTGGGCAAAATTCAGTCTTCTGCTGACTGATTGATCAGTCGTCAAATGACACATCTATAATTAATGACAGCTAATTAGCTGCGTAACTCTGGGTGACTGTAGGAGTTGGAACAAGGTGGAGGGAAACCAGGAGCAGAGCACAGGCTGTCCATAACCAATTCCTAACAGCTGCAGAAATAAACATATCACTATAAAATGACACTGCATCCTCAAGAAAAAACACTAATGAAAACAGAGAGGAATGGATTCATTTTGGTTCAACTTTATCGGCCCTATTGTGTCCTCATAACTAACGCTTGGTCAGCTCTGCTGCTGTCAGCAGGGCTTTTGGAGAGAGCACCAGGAAGGGGTATAGGTTTTGTTTTAGCCAAGGCATGTGGCTCTCTGTTGGAGATTAACTGTGATCTTGTTTCTATTGTAACCAAGAGACTGTCTCAGTAGAGGGGCTGTCTGGGCGCAGAGCGGATTTGCTTCATTGTTGGAACGACTTTCAGCCCCTGAGTCTCCCCTCTGCAGCTATTAAATAAATTCCTTGGAGCTCTAAGTTTCTGACCATTATTTTTACCACCCATCCTAGACTTAGATTATGGCAGAGAGGTCAGTGCCCTGTTTTTTGTTGCAGGAAATAAAAAAGGTTTTCTATGCAAAATAAAATATGTTCCTTCATGCTCTGGTCAGTTTAGACCTCTGTGTTTTTTGGGTGTAGAATTGGAATACAATTTGATTTTATGTTGGTTTTATTTATGCCTTGCCTGCTTAAGGTATTTTTTCTGTTTATTTTTCCCCTAACTTCAGATTTTTTACTTGTTAAATACCCATTACCTCTGTCACTTGAAAAGTCAAGTTCTGTGCTGTCCCCTTCTACATACACTTTTTAGCATTTGGAAATGATTCCCAAAATAACTATTGGTTGACCATCCATATACATGTGCCTTGCCTGCAGAAAATGAGCCCTTGAGGTCGTTAACACATAGCTTTAACTTTTAACTTGTAGCTTGAAAATGTGCGTATTGGACTGGAAAACATGCAGCAGCAATGTGAGGCTGGGGAATTAATGTAACGAAGACCGTGGGCATAGGTGCCAGTTGTCTAATGTGGCTGTTTAGAACAAGATTCCCATGTGGACACTTGAGTTTTTCAGAGGGTGAGTTGACTCTGCTTTGAGGGTGTAAGTTGTTACACTTGAATAACAATTCAGATTAAATTCTGACATAATTGTGTTCCAGACTAGTGCTTGCAGTAGAGAAAGTTAATTTATAATAGCTGAAATACCTTTGAATAAGAAATAAGGCGTTCAGAGCTTCCTGTCCAGTTAAGACTGATTATTGTCATTTTCCTATAAAAAATGGAATAATGTGGTAGCTGATTCAGTGATGGAGGAGGTTTTGGAGTACAGTTCGGGTTTTATGTGTATAAGTAGAATCTCTTCTTTCTTTCAAACAGAAGAAAACCTCAATCAAAACACAGACAACATGTTATCTCATTCCTGTAACCTTTTTTCTTTTCTTTTTTGGTAGTACTCAATTCTGAGTTTAATTCTTCCCTGAAGAGAATCCTTGCCGGTCGGTGCAAATGCATGAGTTCATCAGTTTCAACAGTACAGCTCTTTGCAATAAATATTGGTGGCAATGATTAGAGCAGTTAACTTAGTTAAATTTGAAGAACTGTGTTTGACTACACTGTGTTTTGTCAGCTTGGCCCTTACTTTTAATTCTTGGTAATTTCATTGGGTGGTGTCCTGAGTGGATTGGTGGAATGAAGACAGGCAGAGGCTGAAAACCACCCATGGACCGGTTGCCTGTTCAACTCTTCAGTTGTCAGGTGAAAATGCTGGTGTCTCACTTACAATCTTTGTCTGTTCTTTGATGGTCATGATCTTTTAAATTTATGTTTCTGTTTTGATTCACACAAATATTTACTTTAAAATATTATTCAATTTCACACCTATTGAGAAAAGTGGTTTTTAATTTTTTTTTTTTATCATCCATCCGTCATTGTGCAAGATGCCATCAAAATAAACCTGCCTGGAAGAATTCCTGAATGTCTCTGTCTTGTCTCTATCCAAGCTCCATGTGTGAAACAGGGTAATCCGTACCTTTAATTTGGAACAGGTTTGGGAAGGGATGGGAAAAGGGGGATGGATGAGTTTGAACTAACTTCTTTTAAGATCCACTAGTTGGGACTTGTGAAACATAATGAACTACCTTGCCATCTCTGATTATGGTTTGCAGTTAAAAGAATAATGTATATGCATGTGATTAAGGTATGGTAATGTAATCAAAAAAATCTTATGGAAACTCCAGAGCATTTAATTTACTCTTATTTTCCTGTCTCCCAAGTCTTTGCAGCAACCCCTTCAGTATTTACAAATTGGAATTGGATGATATGACCTTGGAACTAGAATGCTGGATTTGATGCAAAATCAAATACAGGTTGCTCAAGTGGAGTCTTTTGGTCTTCTGGGTGCAGTTCATCCCTCTGAACTTCAGCAAAGTGCTTGACAGCTTGCTGAGATGAGATACTGACTCTTCCCTGTTGTAACAGAGAGAAAAAGAAGACCTGGCAGCTCTGAAAGCTGATTTCTTCCCCCTTTACAATAACTGCTGCATGACTTGCCCTCTTGAGAGATCTATTTATCTCCATGAACTATAAAGATTGCCAGTTTCTAACATAGTAATTTAAACTCAGTGGATGCTTCCATTTATGCCACGTTGTTGGCTGTACTCTTCATTTTAGATTTTAAGTTGTGTCAGGTCACATTAAAGGCCTCCTTCTCCCCCCAGACTTGTCATTTTTAGTCATTTGATATTGCCAACTTGATCACCAAGGGAATAGCAGCAGCGTGCATCTACCAAGAGCTAACCGTGCCAAAGCAGCAGAGACAATTAAATTGTCTCCTGAAGTCTTGGGAGCTCAGCCAGCTCGTGGTTTCTGCTCTACAAGAAGACTTCCTTATATTTTTTGTCTTAAAAGACCGATGTCACCATGCTTGGTTAATCATGGGGATTGGTGATGTTGGTGACTCGAATCCAGTAGCATGTTAGGGCCAGTTGCTGCACTGGATGCTTGAGATGCCCAGCTCTTGCCATGCCTCTGAACTGAAGGGCACTTCTAGACAGAAGGGGTTTTATAGCTCTTCAGGTCTCAGTTATCTACTCAGCTTCCATCAAGGGCTCCATCTGGCCCAGTCTGGAGCATTGCTAAGCAGGGATGACTTTTTGTTTATGAGTACTTCTGGCAAGGACTTGACACAAGCTGAAGGCAGCCACATGTCTTATACTAGTCAGGCTCTTTCCATTGCGAGGGAACAGGTTCCTGCTCAGACAAACTGTTATTTGAGGCTTGGGTTCCCTCTGTTAATTCTTTGAGGATTCCGATGTTCTGGGTTTTTGTTCTCATGATTGCATTTCCTGGATATTTGCAAAAATAAGATGAAGTCTGACAGCTCCAGAATTTATGGAGCCTGGTTTCCAGTGAATCCTGTTTTGCGGTTGATTGAGTTATTAATGTAATTAATCAGCCAGAAATATTATAAGACTCTGGTGGGAACTCATGCCTTGTAAACATCAAAGTCCAGGGCAAAAGTGACATTTGTAATGTCCTAACACAGGAAATATTTTGCTGAGCTTCTGTATCTCTTTACCAAAGAATCTGCACAGGGGAGAAAATATTTCATACTGTTCCCCTTCTGTAGATCCTCTGGTGTCCAAGAAAGGTTTGACTTTGGTTATTTCTTCTAGCAGGCAACTGATAAAGTCTCTCTAGTCTGCTGTATGTATACATACAGAGAATGTATCTATCTGCCAGGTTCTGTCATCTTCTATCAAAATTGATCAGTGAATGCTGTTTTTAGTCACACTAATACAGTGTGACTGCACAAATCCTCCTTCCATGTGATACCAGCTAAAATAAGCACAAATTTCTAGCCCTAGACCTTCTTGGGCATTCAACAACAGCTTTTGCTTGCTGTGGGGTCTGCAGTGCTGCTTGTCTTCAATGAGGAGCACCACAGGGTGCCCCACTGCTCCTCTCTGCCATGGGAGCAAACCTCCTGGTTGTGGTTGTTTTATTCAATCTTCCTAGTGGCAAGTGTTCTCCCAGGAGAGTATGTCATAAGAAATACTACAGCTTCTCCTTTCTGTCTTTCCCCAGGCTTGGAAGTATCTACCAGCAGCACCTTGCATCTCTGTTGTTCTTTTTTAAGTTTGACTTTTACACTGATGGCGGTGTCTTTTTGCACTAAGTCTCTGGGATTTGGCGTTGTACATCTAAGACTTTCCAGCACTGTGAGTACCCAAGGCAAGATTTGATTTCAGGGACAATTTCAGAGCAAAGCCTGAGTTGCCCCAGGTAATTCAGTGTTTAAGTAGCATCGGTGTTTGTACAAACTCTTCTACTGTCACTCTTCTACAGTAGAAACTCTTCTACTGTTTCTACAATCTCTTCTGCTGTCACTGTCACAAATGACACATCGAACTGACACATCAAACCGTCTTATTTTTAACTTTTCAAAATCAGATGGCAGATGTATAACTGAGCAGAAGCTAGTGCTTGTTTATGCATGGTATGCAGGTTTGTTCTTACTAGCTGTCTGAAGTGGGCTGGATTTGATTTCCATCCCGTGATTCCCACCATCCCACAGGATTTCTGCGGATTTAATCAGTGAAGTAGGAGCTGTGTCCGAGTGGGCAAGGGATAAAAGACATTGAAACTGATCTTAAAACAAGCCTTTGCATTATGCTGTGACTCGACTTTGTAGTGCGTACCATGACTTCTCCTTTACTGAGAATCATACTTTCAGTGACCATATGGGTTTTTATATCTTTACTGTTAGTATAAACAAGTTAGAAGACTGTTTTCTGTTTTAAACTGGGGGTGAGAGGAGTTACTGTTTTAAAATTATTTTGAAAGATTTGCAAAATACTGTCTTAAATTACATAACAGTTTTGTTTGGTTTTGTTAATAGAGAATACAGATGCAGTTTAGGAATGAATCCCAGACCATTCCTAAAGTTCTACTCCTCTCTCTGCATTGTAAGATGAGAGTCAGTACTATTTTCAGTATCAGACTAGCTTTCTTTGACAAAATAGTTTCGATAATGCATATATATACTTATGTGAGCTGTGTGTAGTAGTTTAGCTGCTTGGAGAATGAGAAGAACTAAGGTGGCAGTTTTCTGCTTCCTTTGTGTAGATAACAGATATACCTGATGGGTAGGGGGAACAAACCACATAGCATGGGGAACTGGGTGGGAAGGAAAGGTCTTGAGGCGTTTCCTAAACCTGGAGATTCTTAACTTTCCACAGCACTAAAATTTTGCATGCATTTCCACAGAACAAAAATGTTCCCCATACAGAATTCATTTCTAACCTCATAAATGCACAGTAACTCTTTCAGATGGAAATAAAGGTCTTGCCTTTGAAGAACTGAGTCCTGTCTGCACCACCTCATGGTTCTGCAGCTTTCTTCATTGAATGTTTGCTCTGTGTGGAGGACCACACTGCAGCGTAGAGGCTGCAATTCTGCACTTTCTCATCTTTAAGTAGACAGTACAGTTTGGGATAGTTTATTCCTAAAATGGAATGCATTTACAAGAATGTATTATTTTTATATAGTCTTTTCAATTTTTTGATCTGGTTATTATCAGGGTAAAAGCTGAAGAACATGTTTTCTGTGGCTGAGATTCCAGATTTAGAAAGTATGTCTAAGATTTAAATATTATGGATATATTGATTTATGTAGCTCCATGGTGAGTAGAAATACACATGTAGGAATATGCTGGCAGAATTTAGTAGTGCAATTTTTCTCTAACACACTGAGAAGAAATGATCTAAACATTTTCTACTACAGAATATTTGGAGCTTCTGTGTGCTTATTGGGCTTATCTAAGAGAAACAGGTTTTGTCCTTAATATTGTGAAGAATTTGAATTCAGACATTTGTTTTTTCCTCACTGGGGCAAAACTGAGAACATAAAAAGCTCCCTCTTCCCTTCAAATTCACTTCCACTGGATTTAGGCTGGATTTTGTTCTGGTTTAGTACATTTCATACACTGTGCTGGGAATGGGACCTCTGCACCAGGAGCAGACTTCATCCTGATATTTACTACAGGAAGATTGTGTAGCTTGTTTGTTTTGATGGACCATGTGGCAGTTGACTACTGTATGATGCAGAAATAGAAATTTAATGTCTGGCTATTCAAGCTTCTGCTTGTTCTCATTTATTTGTATTTTACTTAGCTACCTGGAATACACATAGTATCACACAGAAGTGCTCAAAGAGGAGTATGAAGGAAACTGGCTAGAAATAACAGTGATGGTTTTGGTATCACTAAATTATAAGTAATGTCACCTCTATCAGAGGTGATATCAGATCATACCATAATGGCATTGCCTGGTGACAGGCAGTGCTGCAGTTCCACAAGGTTTGAGGAGCATGGTTGGAGGCTCTGCTATGTTTGCTGTGCAGTGCACTGCAGTTAAATCAGGTCTCCTGATCACAGTTTCTAAGGAGGTACAATGGATTGTCTACAGCCTGAGGTGTGTTTTCCTTCCTCCTGCCTCCCCATGTTTCGGTGGGATCGCTTACACTGCTATAGTGCCTGCAACCAAAAAGCAAGACAGGTTTTTATTTTCATCCCAGCAAACATCAGGACCATATCCCTACAATGCTGGGCAATGCAGAGGGAAGCCAGAGGGGACAATGCTTTGCTTGAAGAGATCAGCATCTAAAGATGAGGTGTGGCAAGTGTGTGCAACTGTTGGTGGGAATAAAATAGGGATGAAAGGTGAGGCTAGTAGTAGAAGGTCATGAGCAAGCCATTAGATAGACTTAGTTTTATGGAATAACTCAACCCTGACTTGCCTTGGTTGATCATAGGAAGCAAATCAGACAGTAAAACAGAGCTAATCTCTGTTCATAGTGGTTACCAGCTGGGAAAGCCCTGTAAGTTTTGTGGCAGAATTGGAGCACACGCACAAAGGGGCATCCTTAAAAAGGAATATAGTTGGGGCGTTGTAGGGAAAGATGATTTAAATTAAATGCTTATCTGAGGCTACTGAAGGACTTTAGAGAAGTAAACAGTGCATTGTGTAGGAAAGTAAGGAGGAAAAAAATTGATGTTTGTGTCTCCTATTTCTGATCCGATATTTCTGTATCCGATAGATGACTGGAACATGCAGCATTAATGAACACTTTGTGTGAGTAGTTGCAGCTTTCCTCTGTCATGCCCCAGGCGATGAGCAGGAAGGCTGGAGCAGGCCCGGGAAGTGGGGTGTGCGTGTGTGCAAGTGCTGTTTCCTCCCGCTTGAGGAGCAACTGTTGAGTCTAAAGAAAAACAATGGCTTCTGAACGTGACAGCCCGTGCCAAAGGAGCCTGCTTCTCATCACAGTGCGGACTCAGATGCAGGGCTTCAGACAGCTGTAACCACAGCACTGGGGTGAGGGGGAGCAGACAGCAGAAAGGGGACACCCAGTCCATGTGCATTTTGCCTTTTCACCTCACCAGTGGGGGAAGAAGAGGCTCTGGTGCTACAAGAACATTTTAGGAGACTTGGGAAATGGGTTTTAGTCAGAAATGTGGGGCTAAGGCAGTAGTGTTGCCCATTTTCCCCTCATCCATGGTGTTCAGGAGGATCTTGTCTGCCATGAAAACCCTAGTAATGAATTTTGAGGTAAATACACCTGCTGGTTCTTGAGCCTCACAGGCACGTGTCAGCCACAGACTTCCAAGTGTTTTAAAATATAATTATTTGTGATCACAAGAAGGAAATAGCAAGGTCATTAGGGATGCCTTAGGAGTGGGGGGGGGATGCTCAGCTGGGAGAGGAGCTGTTGGTGGCCTGTTGGGTTAGTCTTGCTGGAAGGTGGAACATAGCTTCATTAATTGCATGAGGTTTTCTGTTGTTGGGTTTTTTCCTTCTCCTGAAGACACTCTCAAGCTTTCCATCTTCTGAGCACAGCAGGCATCTGTGCGATTACTGCGGCATGGTGCAAAGAGACGTGGGGAGAAAGAGTTGACTGGGCAGTCCTGGCAAACATTATTTAAACCATTGGAGAAGTGCAGCAGATTGACTGCCCGACCGTCACTACCGATAATGCTGCTCGTAGAGCTTGTCAGCATTCCAGCTTCACGTTTTATAACCATTTAATTACTGCCTGCATTGAATGTAGCTGGAATTCACCATTGCCGCTAATGCTATGGAAGTGCACTGTAAACTGTAAGAAAGTGGAGAATATCAAGGAGGCAGCCAGGCTGTAATGAGTTTGCTCATGCTGTTTGGTAGCGTCTCTGTAACAGCTCCAATAACCATTCTGTTTGTTTTGTCTTTTGTTTGTTTGGTAGGTAGGTTTTGGTTTGGCTTTTTATTTGTTTGGTAGATTTTGTTTTGGCTTTTAGCTTTTGTTTATTTTGGTTTTAGGATATGGTGTTCTTTATGTGATATGTTTTTTTTCCATTAAATCCACAATCCTTTTCTCAAAACTTAATTTGACCGTATATGATTACATATATTTTGTCTTTAATTTTCTTCTAGCTCCCCTATGCATGACAGAGGGGTGGTGGCAGGCCATGCCATGGGCTGGCACAGGCACGTCACTGCTATTTTATCAGAGGCTTCCCTTTGTGTGGAGCAGTGCAGACCTGCTGCCGCAACTTGATCTGGCTGTGGTGGATGCTGAACTGCGGTGATCTGAAAACACTGATGTGTAGTGAATGTTCTGAATGCTGTAAAGAGATTTTGTCAGGGAGGCAGCATTTCTATGTAATGCTAGATAGTGAGAACTTCTGGCATGAACGTGTTGGCATCATTCACTGTGGTTCCATATGTCTGTCAGGGGATGCTTCTGCCCTTGCTGCTGTGCTTTCCCACGGGGACAGCTCTGCAAGCTGCAGAACATAGGTCCAGAGCAGCATGTGTCCCAGCACAGGGTGCTGCTGGGTGGGAGAGGTGCTGAAGTCCAGCATCAGCTGCTGCTCCGTTTCTGCACAGTTGGGCACGGAGCAAAAGGGAAGTGGGTGAGGGCAGCTTGATGCAGCAGCAGCGGTTATCTCTCTTCCTTCTCTTTTCTGTCATTCCTCTCCTTTACAGCAGAGTTTAGAGGCTGCTGCTGTGGGAGGGAAAAGGTAAAAGGGAAGATGAGGTGTTTTGGGCAGGGAGAGGAGAAGGATGTGCAGGATGTGCCTGTTGGACAGAGGCAGGGAAAGGTTTGAGGCAGATGCTGGCACGAAGGGGAGACTGCTGCTGATCAGTTCCAGGCAGAGGAACAAATCCACCTCTGGTCCCAGGGATTGATGGGGTAGGATCACTGTGAGCAGGTAACAGCTTCTGGAGGGATGAGGAGCCAGGAATCTCTAGCTGTATAACAAGCATCCTAGGACGTGTTGTCTGTTGAGGAGATGCTTGTATATGTGTACATATTTGTAAAGGTCTCTATATTACTATATTGTCTCGCATATATATAGTTGCTCTGTTGCTATTAAATTATCTTCTAAACACTTCCACTGAAGAGAGCTTTCTGGTCATTGATCATGAATTGAGCACAAACCCTATAAGCAACAGAGCATAAGCCAGGTCTAGTGGTTGTGAACTGAACTGAGGTGAGGGGATTGTGCTCTCAATCTGGAAAAATCCCATGAGTCTTCTAGTCTTGCCTCTGAAGGAGATGATGATTTGGCCCTTTGGTGATCTGAGACAAGGCACTGCAATATAAATGGTGTGAAATACAGTCTTGAGGAAGCCGCAGCACTCTATTTACTGGCACATACTTCTGAACTGGTCTGCCCTTTTTGTGGTAAAAAGGCTTGTTACACTCTCTAATCTATCATGTATTTAATAAAATGTATGATAACATTACAGAATAAAACAAGGAGTGTATACATCATTCCAATATTTTCAGCTCCTAACTTCTGCTAACTAGGACCATAATTTACATGCCCAGGGAACAAGTTTCTGGCACTTCGATGGTAGAAGAGGTGTAAATATCACCGGCATATCTCTGCTATTAGCTAGTTTAAAATCCTCTCCCAGCTCCCCATCTTATTTTCTTAAATGCAATAACAAAACAGGCAGATTGGTTTTAGTGTTCCTTAAAAGTTTTGCTTTAGGCTCTCAATCTGCCACCAAATTTACTTCAGCCTCTTACAACCTCTGCAAGGGAAGCAACTGCAGAAGTTGACTTTAGAGGGTTGGAGAGGAGTATGGTACGAATATTGTTTATCAGTTTTTGACATTTGTTCAAATCTAGAGTTTCAAAGTTGTCCTTTAAAATCTGGAGCACAAACCTTATTGCCATAGTATGGCAATAAGCCCAAAGGTCAGCTTACTTATGTGAGTGATCTCTTCAGAGATGCATCGACAATATTCTGATGGCATTTGGTGTGCAAGATGAGAGAAGAGTCGCCCTGGCTGTGGGGACACAGGCAGGCTGGTGTTTGTGTTCTGCGCTGAGGCATGAACCTTCCTGTGGTTCCATTTGGGATCTCTCTTGGTGAACTGGAGTTCTACTCATGCAGCTACCTGCCAGGGTTAGCTTTCCTCCCACTTCCCATTCTTTCCTTCTTTATAGACTATTCACATCTTCAGCTTTGACCACTGGACCTGAACTAATTCCCACTGCAGATGAACCCAGTGGCTTTAGCAGAAGTTGTAAGTGACCCTGAGATCAGAAGCCGTTTGAGGAAGAAATTGTTCTTGTTTTCTTTTTCCACTGTGCCCATCAGTGCTGCTGTTAAAGAAAAATAAAAAAAGAAGGAAAAAAAAAACCATAAAAAAGAAGCACTGTTACAATCTGATTGCGCTCTCTGCAAGTAGCAAGAGAGACCTGCCCTTGAACTAAATAAAGCAAACACAAGCCTCAAGCAGATAGTTATCCCTGTTGTGTATCCCCAAGCCTCTGTAAAAGCATACATAATCTGGATGGGAAGGAAAGCTGTACTTTCAGCTCCTCTTTTGAAAGGTACTCCCACACAGGAGCATAAAGAAAACAAGTTATGCTAATGGCAGGTATACATATACACCATGCCTGACTTTCAGGCTCCCTCCACCTTGCAAACTTGTTTACTTTTGCAACAGAATTATTCTCAGGACTTACAAAACAGAGTATAGGGACACTTACAAAGGAAGGTTTTTTGTCCTTTTCTTAGGATTTGGCCTGAACATGCGAGACCAAGCCAGCGAGTGTGAGATTCAGCAGAGCTGCGGTTAATCTACACATGTATTGGGGACTTTTCTTTGCATTACATGTGCCTCATGCCCCCTGTCCATAGAGGCCCTGGTGGCCATCCTCCTCTGGCTAGGTGCTCCCAATTGCGTGAGCTGCCCTTGCTTCAGACAACACTTTTATGTCTATATAATCTATATCATCTTCATCATCTCTATCTATCAGCAGAATTGAAGCAACCACTCAAGGGCAAAAACCTCTTATGCCTGGGGTAGTGCTGAAAGCTCAAGTTCTGATGGAATCCCTGCATGGGAAGCAGCAGTGATAACAAAACAGGCAAAACTCTTGCCACTATTAATTGTAAACGCATCCTAGCAACTGTATCACCCTACTCATGTTTCCTTTTCTTCCTCTTGTTTTTCTAGTGTTTTTACAAACAGCACCTGCTACTGCTCTGGTTGCAGGGGAGTACAACACAGCTGTAACAACACTGGGAGATACATGCATGATTTTTACCATAGGCTGTTCTGCCTGCTTATTTCCTTGTCATGTCCCTATTGTCTCTTAACTTATACTTGGTTTCTAAGCTCCTTAGGAGGGGACCAGCTTTTTGTTCTATGTTTGCACAGCATCTGAGGCTGTCATGCCCTGGTTCTTCGCTAATCCTGGTAAGTGCTCCAGTAGTACAAATGGCAAGTAAATTTGAGATACAAACAAATTAGCATTCTTGTCACTGACGAAATAAATGGTTTTCTCTGTGATGATTTGAGCTGGAGTTGCATTTCATTACAGCCCTTTGAAGCTCAGCTGGGAATTGCCAGGTTTCTTTCCCAGCCTCTGTTATCAGCCTCCTGTACTAGTTGACCAAAAAGTACTTGGCAGGCAGATCGCAGACTCTGAAAAACAATAGGTTGTACTATTTTAACCTGGCTTTGACCTAACCTGGAACAGTCAACACTGGCATTTGGTGTAGTAAGCAAATGCGTTTTGATGTGCGGAGTCAACTGCGCTTGCTGTTCAGTAGCTGCTGAGAGCAACCTGGGTCTGCTTGTCCCGCAGAGGTGGGGGGACCATGCTGGCCCCAGCATTGGCATGTACCAGGCGAGTCTTGGTAATTCTCTGTAAAAAGGCTTGAATGAAGCAGGGAATTACTTTGCCCTTAAATTGAAGATTAATGTGATTTTTTCTGGAGCACAAAACATTGCTTTCCTGGATGGAGAAAGTGTCCACTGAAACAGGATTATATTTACATTATTATTGCAGGGCGATCTGTGAAATAGGCTTTCTGTAGTACAGTAAAGAGCCATGACCCCTCGCAGAGTTATCTGTTAAGCTGCATGCTAAACCCATGGGGGCTTATGGCTCAAAGCTAATGGGGATTTAACTTCTCACTGAAAGGAATTTGAGGCCTAACCCTATTTAGATGCTCTTTGCTCTATTGATTAAATGCCCAGTCCACTGCAAGAAACCTAATAGAACCATAACTGTATAAATTTTCCATCTGACAAAATGGGTGCTGGTGACACTCCATGCAATATTTATTAGAAAAGGAGTTTCATCTTAAAGAGACATTTTAAATCAAAATGTCAATTCAGAGGACTATTTGTTTGTAGAGGAAGAAGTGAATTTGAATGAGAATGTATTTTTCAGAGCAACCCACAAAACCATTTCATGGAAAAAAAAAATCAGTTTCTAAATTGAGGATTTTAATGAGGATTTTCACTGCTTCTCTTGTTCCCTGTGTTCACTAATTCATTTCTGAGATCCTGTTTGCACAATAGTTTTAAATGATGCTATTTGAAAACAAGAAACCTGCTCTTCCCCCACCCTCAGTCTTTCTCTTCACCCCCAAATCGTATTATGCACTGGAGTTTCAGGAGGACTCTGTTCCATTGGGGAACATTGACAATTTTTAAGATACAGTAAGGGGATGAAAATAGAAGAGCTGTCATCTTGGTAAGAGACTTAGAGCTGCAAAGAGCAGCACATGATGCCATAGTCCTTTGGCAGCACAGTTGGGTTTCAGTTGGTCTCATTGGGGCCTGCAATTCTGAGAATTTCCTGTGCTTTCTGAATACCTTTCAGCCAGTGCTAATGACTACTGTGCTTATTCTTTAATTGGTGTACTTTGTTAGGGTTTTGGTGGCTTATTCCTAGAGAAAACCATAATCCCTGCGAGAAAAAGGCCCCATTCAAACAGAAGCCCAAGCACTGAGGTACAAGGATGTGGCTTAATTGTCCTCTTTTCGTAGTCCTTGCTGAACACACAGTCCTGCTTCCTCCACCTCTTGAAATACAACGGGTGGTGTCACGTGAGGTCTTGTCTTCCTTACAGTGCCTCAGTGAGCAATCTGTCTGCTTCAGGTGGTTTTCTCCTAGCCCGTAGACCAGCAAGGAGATAGGTGTAGAGCCAAACCTCAGTCAGGTCTGCCACTCTTCTGCTGTGGCAAATGTCTTTAGGAGGAGAAGGGGCAATTTGAGTTTCTACTTGGGATTTCAGAACCAGGTAAAGGTGGTCTTGAGCTAACATTATGCCACGTTGAAATAAATAAAAATAGAATTGCTACATTATACCCACCTCTGATAAGAAAAACTCATCCCAGTTCCCTATGATCTATCTTGGGACCTCCTTGGATTTGTGTTTTTTCTTAGTTACATAGAAGTCTTAAGGCTACTGTACAGATTTTCTTATGTCTTTTCAGAGGAGCTTCTGCTGTTGAACTATGGTGTTGCTGCAGCCTGGAGATGGTAGTTTTTGATGGAGTGAATTGATTACTGTGGGCTCGCAGTGTAGAACTGGCTGCATGCTTCTCCAAATTCACCAAACTTTGTTATGCCCAATTTGAGTGAGAAAAGGAGAAAGAGGTGGGCAGGCACACAGGCATTTATAGGAATTTTCGGTCCAAGTCACTGAGCTTCAGTAGAGTTCATACTGTACTTATCCATCTGTCTATCTAGTTGTATTTGTATACCTGCATGGTTATAGATATATTTATGATCACTGGCATTTGAGTGTCCTGGATTTTCTTTCCATTGGTTTCTTCTCTTGGTAAAGTTGCAAACTAAAGATTCCCCAAAATAAGGACTTATGTGGAGATCTGATGCCTATTAATAGATAGCCCAGCCCCAGGAGATGCAGGAAGTTCTTAGCTGAATGAATGCCCTGAGTTTGTTCATTTTCAAAGCTCTTGGTGTTGTCCAGTCAACAAAGAAAATTATGAACTTTGAAATTTTCCAAGTGATTGCAGCCCTGCTTTTTAAAATAAATCCTCTTGGGAGGATCTTGGAAGGTCTTCAAGGTCTTCCCATAGGGAGAAGACAATAGTCATTGTGAATCTGGTTTTCACTGGCACTGGGATCCCTTTGGGTTGTTCGAAAAGTCATAAAGGGGTAGAATTTTAAGTTTATTGCAGAGAACTCTGTCACTGACTTACTGCATGACTTTGAGGAAGGCATTTTAACTTGTCTGCATCAGTTTAGCCATCTGTAAAACAGGTACAATCATACACAGCATAATAATTTCCCTCAGTGAGTGCCATTTTCAGTCTATCCTGTACTACTTAATGATTTGTGTGACTGCTGAAATAACACCAAGCTCTAAAACCGTAATGCCCTTATGTATTTTTCACATAATCACTAGTGGTTGAATTATTTGTTCTGACACTTGAGATTACTCATGTAAATAGAAAAATTACAGCATGCTGGCGATGCCAGACACCTTGAATTCCATCTGAGTGTGTGGTGATTGGAGAGGGATCTATAAATACTAACAGAGGGGGAAACAACAAGCGCGAGCAGCACATGAGAAATTATGAATCAACTTATTCCTGAGATTTAGAGAATTTCAGAGATTGAGAGATTTTAAAATTGAGCAACCTGATCTAGTGGAAGGTGTCCCTGCCATGGCAGGGGGTTGGAACTGGGTGACCTTTAAGGTCCCTTCCAACCCAAACCATTCTGTGATTCTATGATATAAAATGGCAGTATTGGTAGGAGATAGTCCTTAGGAATCTGAATACTGCAAGTCCACTGGAGAAACGTATTTTGCTCCATTTCCATGCTTTATGTGAAGCCATGTTTTTCTGATGTACTTTGAGTAGTGTTACAAGCAGTATGATGACTTAATCCTAATATCATGGGACTAAAATCTACTTTTTATCATTTTTCAACTTGTGAAGCATTCTGCCTTGGAGACAAGCAGAAGCTCTGGTTTGATTATCAGTGAGTGACTCACAGGTCCCACAATGCTTTTTCTCAAAATGTGACTGCTAATTTTCATGTTCAGCTCCCAAATTGCCTGTTACAGATGTTTTCCACTTCCATTATGAAAGATTTGCATCGTTCTGATTGTGGAGTTCATAATGTCACACAGTGATGTAGCGAGTGAGCTGTGCCATGTTTTAAATAAAACTGTAGTAAGTTATATAGCTACTGCTTGCAGGTTTTGAGAGTAATCTTCTTTGAATTTTAGTTTCTTAGATAAGGGATGTTAGTTCAATGCAGCTGCTCCCTGTTCTCCACTGAGTAGTGTTTCTTTTGAGTACATGCTCTTCAAGATAGTATCAAGTGTCTCCTTCTAGATGAAGCTGTAAGCATTTCCTTTTTAACCAAACGTACTTCTGGGGTTTGCGGAAGATTTATAAGCTAAAGGCTGTCTGCATATATTTTGTGGGAGTATGTAAAGTTTTTGGAAGACAGATGAACAGCTTATGGGACCTTGCCACTAGAACTCATGCATTTATTGTTACTGACATATCAAAAAACAGAACTAAATACATCTGATTTATTGTAACAGAAACTTTGAAATTTAAAATGATCTAAATCACTTGAAGGAAACTGTAACAAATTCCGTGTAGTAGGTATGAGTAATGGAAATTATAACGGAAAGTATTGAGCAACGTCAACTGTAAAGAGTCTGCATTTAGATTATTATTAATTTACTAGTTTGAATTTTTTCTGTACCAGATTACTGACAGCCTGTGACTGCTTTTGATCACTCCATCAGCTCAAGTGCTAGAAAGTGTCATATATTCGGACCTTTGAACCAGTGATCCAGCCTTAGGCTTCATTGTGATTCTGTGTCAATCAGTTTTGTGCCTGCTTAGTTTCTGTTGATCTATTTTTAACAGAAACCAAAAGATCTCACCCTGACAAAGAAACTAGTCCTGTTTCCTAGCCTCAAATATGAACTTTATTATTAGAACCCAGTAATGTAACTCACAAAGGAGCTGAAAGGAGGTGGCTAGCAGTGACGGGTCCCAGTGTCATCAGGGAGAAGCGGGTGAGAAATGCTGTCTACAAGTGAAGCTTTCAGGGTGTCTCATATAGACCAGAGGGATCTAAGCTGTGTGCTTTGCTCATCCTTGCTCTATATGGAGTATAAAACTGTGGCTTTGTGGAGGAATGAACATGGATAAATACTTCCTAGGTTTTGCAGTTGACAAAATTGATATGCTATATAAGATCAGACCTTTAAAGCCTTCATTCCCTAGAAACATTTACATTGAAGAAACTCAGAAACGGTTAACAAATGTTTACTGAAGGCGAACATCAGGCTGGGGAATCAGTGGCTGAATCAGCCTACATGATAGACAAAGTCTCAGGAAAGGAAACAGGAAAAGTAATTCTCTGAAGAATTGTTGGTGTTATACAGAAGTATGGATGGCCCAGGAATGTAATACCCAGCTCAAAGTGCTAAAATCAGAGTGGAAAAGGGATCTCCCAGGGTGCAGATTGGAAGAAGGCATTGGCAGGAGCTGCCCTTGCCTCCTGCCAAGACTCAGCACTGAGTTTCCTCCTATGGTTTCTAGACTTCTGAGATATCCTTGGTGGTGTGTTATGTTTTTTGAGACCTGCTGTGTATAACACAGAGTGACTGGTCCCTGTGCCCTATTAGGGTCATTAAACCCTGAGGTTTCACAGACTGCACTTCTGCATTGCTTCCAGAGAGCACCCAGCTGTCTCCCATTTTCTCCTATTTGATGGGCGCCTGGGCACACTGATCCCTTGGTCTGCTGTCTGGACCTCAAGTCTCCTTGCCTCATTGGCAAAGAAATTCTCTTAACCATTCAAATTCCTGATTGCAAGGTGCTATGAACAAGAACTCTCTTCATTTTTTGGGTGCAAGTGTGTAATGGTGCTTATAGCACTGCTTCACCCTTTTTATGAAAGCAGCTGCTAATTTAAAGTAACACTATGAAGTATTCTTTATATTTTTCGAATGCAGTTGTTGATCTTTTCCACCCAACTTGTCTGTAGCCCACTGAAAGCTTGAACTTGAAGCCTGGTTGCTTACAGGTAGCCTTTTGGCACCAATTGCTAATGCCCTCCCTTCAAGTAAACTTCATCTTAAAGATGTGTTTGTCTCCTGGATTTTTCTGACGTTACTCTTTCAAAACACTTGTTTGTGTCTTCCATATAAAAAAATGTAGTAAGTGCATACACTGAATCTGTTTTAAGAAGGATTTTAAAAGCAGCCCATTACAAGTTAGAGCCAAGCCTGTCTCTTTAAGGGATGAGCAACATACACTGAATTCAGCTGAATTAATTTTAAATCAGCAGAAAATGGTAAATTCAGCTTAGTCTTACTGCATTATGAGAAATGGCCAAAGCATAAAGAGGATTTGTATTCTCACAAGGTGTGTATTTTAACTAATTTATATCATCTCCCAGAGGTGGAAATCTGATTCTCTTGGCAGATCAAGAGGTTTCCTATCTCAAATCTCTCTCAGCACAGAGGAAAGCAGATGATGTTAATGGATGTTACTTGTCTGAATGTAGTAACAGATGTTTCTGTAGGAAATGGAGTGGAAACACTCTCAAGCAGGATTGTTGACCGGTTTTTGGTTTATGTCCACATTAAAGCTGTTGAAAGGGTCATGCGACACATTTTGATGGATGATCTGATTAATAAACTCTTTTCTTCAGGTATTTGGTCTTAGTTTTGATGATGGCAGCAGCAGCTGGACAGATTCTCATTTTTATACATGAGTCTTCACTGTAGGTTTGCTTATGTTTAGTGGAAATTTGATCTCATAACGTAAAACCTAGCAGGCAAATTCTAGTGTCACGATACTTGAATTAGTTTTAATACAGTAGACCTTTCTCCAGCTCTGTTAATCTCAGTTCCATTGACAGTAGTATAAAATACTCTGCATTTATATTGTCATTGCATGGGCACAGTTTGTAAATTCTATAGCAAGACTTCTCCTTTCAGTTACAAGTAGCTTTGAAACCGTTTGGGGCATTTTGGTTTGTGCCTTGCCAAAAATGCTAGACCGAAAATTCTGTGTTTTAATGTTTCATCAAGCAAAATGACACAGTCGTGCCGAGTGATTGACTTGCTTGGCTGATCTGCCCTCCTGAAGGCCACATACCTGCAGGGATTACTTCTAGGTTTTGCTACCATCCACGTTTTTTTATTTTTGGACAGTATCACTTCAGCAGCTGTTACATGGCTCCGAATTATTAACTTGGACTTGTAGTGGTGCTGTCTACAACCTCAGAAGTGTTTGTCTTCACTGGTTACCTCCTTTCCATGTGGGAACTGCTTACCTGCAGGTTGGACCTCCTCTAGTTCTGCATGAGCAGCTCTTCTCAAACTAAGCAAGCATCATTTTTGCAAGAAAAGTTTTGCATACCATGCTGCCTTCAATACTCTTGCAGATATTTTGTTGTGCTCACTTCAGCACAGACAAGTCAAACAGCCCCTCCATACTGAACAAGCTGATAAAGCAATTGATCTCATTTTCGACTTGTGGGCTTGAGTGACTCCGAAGGTTGATTCCTACATGCAGTCTTAAAATGTCTTCAGTATGGTGGAGGGCTTGCCTAGCTTCTCATCTCTGGGCCATCTTTTACCCTGGCAGAAACCAGACCAGATGAAGGTGGATTTATGGGAACTTTGGAAAACTTAGCTTTAGGTAGCAGTAACGCTAGCACATCACTTGAAAATATCTGCTAGAGGTTTCTGGGTGATGTTTCCTATGTATCTTTGGTAGCTGTCTTTGCATAATTAGGAGAGAACAAATTCATAAAGAGGGACTTGGTGCTTTTCCCCAGCAAAGGGGAATTCCTTCATCATCATTCTTCAAGCAGCAGATTTGGGTATGTTGTTCGTTTTGCTTTCGTATTGTAAATCTACATATCCTGTCCTCATTCCTATAGTAACGAAAGAGCTGTTCTCGGGAGTGCTGGCTTCTCTTCAGTGGTCTTTTGTCTTCCCTCCTAGGAAACAGTTTGAATGTGTCAGAAGAGTCCTAGTTCCTCAGAACTGAGTCTGGCCAAGAACCTGACCGAGTTGGTCTGTAGTATTTCTCTCATTAAAAGCCTGCTTCTTCCCCTCAGAAAAGTCAGTTGTGAATGTAACAAAAGATTAATTGTGGAGACTTGGGATTTGGCAGAAGTGCGTATAAATGAAGTGCTTTTTGGAAGCTGTTTCACAGATCAAAAAATAAATGCAAAGGATTTCAATGTGTATCAGCGGATTATTTAATTTGATTGCCACTTCCCTTCCTCTTCACTTTGTGGGGAGGGGTGCTCCGGAGATTGGGATTTTAATTACTTGACCGCAGTTTCTTATTAGTGTGCACCAAAAGGGTATGGATCATTAATTAGTACTGAATATTAGGATCTCTGGGGTTGAGCTGTAGCATCAAATGGATGAGGCTAGGCAATGCTAACTGAAATTATAGTCTATCAGTAAATTGAGTTATAATAATGAAACCATTAGATTTTTTTTCAGTCCCTGAATGTTAGTTTCTATGTTTGCAGAGTACATTCTGGTGGGCTTAAGGAATGTAGCATTTTGATAAAATATATATTGAATATTTGTATATCTATTAGACATATGTACCTATTCTGAAGGCATATATATATACATACATGCCTATAGAACAGTTATACATAATTCAGAGTTGTTATACAATGGCATGCCTTATTTAATTTTATTAAATATTTTGGGGGTTTAACCTGTTATGTAGTTTCACTGGCAATATATGAAAATAGGGTTCTGTATAGCTGCTTACTTTTTCAGTTGGTACCTGGATTTGTGCTACTGTATCCAAAGGGAAATCTAGCTCTTGAGTGTAATGGTCTGAAAACAGAATATTATCCACATTATTACTTCAATGTCCAATAGTCAGTATCGTGTTTTTTCTGTTTCTAAAACTCAGTGATGAAAGTGACTTGTATAACTTCATTTATACATTAACTTTGCTGCAAGATTCCCAGATTGTGCAGTATGGAATAGGAATATGCTTATAATACATATTGGTATCAACTTGTTTTTTACTATGTGGATTAAGAACTGGTTATGGACAGGCTGCAAAATGCAGACACGAGTGGGGTCACCATAAATTGCTGTGTGTGTAGTAGGGTTACTGGTGCATTGGTGTAAGCCAGAGTGTTCTATAGTGTTTGCATCCAGAGTTTAAAGATAAACAGGAAATAATTGCTGATAAAACTTATGAATCATCTGGACACCATGTGCCTTATTTCAGCTAAATTTATAAACTGGACTTTGGTTATGGACATGTAATTATGGCTGTTGATGGAGCAAATGGAAAACAGTGGCTCTGAAAATTTAAATAACACAAAAAATTATAGAAATGGATCAGTTCTGCCACTGTTCCACTGCCGTGTTCCAAATCCATTTATATGCATATATAAATGGATCCGCCTGGGAGCTTTTAAAATATGAAACACATTTGAATAGTCAAGACCCATAAAGTCTGGGTTGTAAGACCCAGCAGAATTCAGCAATGAATATAGAGAGCTGTACTTGTGTTTAGTCAGAAGTAGGCAGTAATTAGAAAAGTACTAAAATCAGTGTGTTTTTTGACAGAAAACCTATATTCACTTTATTTTGTAATTATTTACAGGATGATGTTCAGCAGTTTACCAGTATATCAGTGGGTCATGTAAGCCTCTGGGGCTAAGCAACCATCTCTTTTGAGAGTATGTAGAAACTAGATGTCTGGGAGTTCAGTATTTGGCAGGAGTTTTCACAGTACATTTTTCCTCAAGGTAATTTTCTTGGCTTTTGCTGTGTTTGAGACTCAGTTTGTGGAAAGAGGGTTGTGTTTCTGCTCTCTCCTCCTGCTTCCTCTTTCGCAGGAGTTTCTGAAACAGTGCAGCTGCCTGACACAAATTCACTGGTGCGTCGCATGGAAACTTGGCTTCTTGGCACATGGAAGGAACGGTTCTTTTCTTCTGTCCCCATCTCTGGGGAATTAAATTCACATTTTGTGTTCCTGCTTAGGTTTAGAGCCAAATTTTTCACTTCAGCTTCCTTCCTCCCCCTGCCCCTCTCTCCTTTCCGTAATTAAAAGATGCTCAGGTCGAGTGCATATAGCTGCAGCTGAAAAAGGATGAAAATAGCACAAATGAAATAGCTACACTGTTGAAACCTGGACCTTTATTTAGCCTCACATCTGCTGCCATGTCACTATAATGGAGTTCAGAAGCTGACTGGATTACTTTTTTCAACAGATTAATTCATAATCTCTAAATTTAAAGGGAACAAATTTTTGTTTGGAGTCAAACATGATTTTTTACCGCTTCAGCTGTTCCTTCCATCTAAGTTAATGACAAAGTCATATTCATTCTGTGTAAACAGGAATAGATTTACTACATCTGTATGTGTTCAGTCTCTCTGTTTCCCAGTCTATGGGTACATCCAAACTGAGATGCTGCTCGCTAAAACTAATACCTATATGACACTAACTAAAGGGGCTTACTTTCAGCATCTTTGAAAATCAGCTAATTTATGGAATACCCAAGGATGAGCGATGGTTGGTTTTGAGAATTATGTGACATGGCTTTTTAGCTAATGGACTTCAGGTAGGTGTCTACAAAAAGATCAAAAAATCAATCTATCTCAACACATTTTGCCTTAAATGGTTTCTGGAAGCCTGGAAGAATCCCATGCCAGCTCTTCCCCGAGCAGGGGAGAAATTAATGTCAAGAATTACTTAGAATAGTATGAGGCAAAGAAATCAAACCGGCATTGTTGGGTAGGACAGTATTTCTGATAAATCACCAATGATGCTTCTCACAGAGAAATATCCTGTAAAATACCTAAACACGTAAGTTCTTGTAATGGCAGTTAACAGGTTTTTTTTAAAAGAAGGAGTGGGAAGATGTGCACTAAGGATTTTTAGAGAAAAGATGGCAATAGATGCTCACAGAGCCTGCACTCTAGTTTTGCACAGATACCGCTCTTAGTAAAGCGGCTATGAAGTGCCTTGAAAATAGTGCTGCTGAAAATACTCACCTTATCTGTGGTTTTGACAGAAACACTGTTATTCTTCACTCCTCTGAATACCTCCCTTGCTTTCACTTTGAACTGAAAAACGTCTGTCTGCTTTCCCTAATTTAACCTCCTTCAGCGCAGTGCCCTTTTGCAGTTTACCCATCTTTTTGTTACTCAGTTGTTCCCAGCTTCTTCAGCCAAGCTCACACAGTGATCTGCATGGTTTCCTTGAAATCTTCTCTCACAGCATTTTCATAACTTCATAAGTTCACAGTGCTCCTGCCCTTTTCAATTCATGTTGGCTCTGTTTGAGTCATGGGTCCAGTTGAGGGGTAATAGTCAGTTAGGCAGCCACAGCTGTGTACATTGGAGATACGTGTTTAAGCAGGGTGCTGAAATGTGAGGTCTTGTCTTGGTTGAGCCCTGTCAGGTTTGTGAAGGAGACTGGCTGGCAGATTTGCTGAACACGTGAAAAGTAAAAGCAGAATTGATCTTGAACTGCTTAAATAATTCAGAAATTAAGAGAAATTCAGAAAAAAGGGGAAAATGATGCAATATTTGCCTGCATAAAGAGAGGAATATGAAGTATGAGTGTAAAAGAGGTACTTTTGAATACATTAAAAATCATTTGGGAATCCTACATTCACTTTCCCTATCCACACTGGAAAAAAGCATTGGAAGAGGCTGAGAAGAGATCTAATCTGACACCTCCACTGTCACTCAGTGGAGAGTGAGAGTCAGGCTCAGACTCAATTTCATTTCCCCGAGAGAAGGCTAAGAGGTGAACTGGTTCTTGTTTATTCCGTATATATGTACAACTAGATCAGCTAAAACTGCTTCTCAGCAAACAGAAATAGCTTCTGAGATCAGTGGCATGACAATGACAAGTGTGAACCAGAAGTGAGATGTGAGCTTGCAGCTCTGGGAGTATCAGTGGAACATTTTAGGTAGGGAAATAATAGATTCACTGTCACTTTGTTGAATGTCTTAAAAACTTCCCTATACCTCAGCCATGAGGTCATGACTTCTCTGCAGTAGGAATGGCTGCATGAGGACTTGCAGCCTGTCAAGTAGAGGTTGGATGGCTCTCCTGGCCTTATACTAGCTATATGTTGTTATGTCATCTATTCTGTTCTTTACCCTTGTTTTACTCATTGCACCACACTGCGATTGGCAGCAGTCAGATCTCCATCTATCTTCTCTATTTGCGCAGCTTCCAATGCTGTGATGCTGGACAAGCAGAAATAGTGAACAGCGCTGAGGGTTGATACCAGCTCAGAGAACTCACATGGGATGCAGCTACCGAATATCCATTTATTTTTTGCTTTCCTTTTTATCTTCCTTTTCCACAGTGAAATACATGAGAGAAGCAACCCCCTATGTGAAGAAAGGCTCCCCTGTTTCAGAAATCGGGTGGGAGACACCTCCCCCTGAGTCTCCCCGCCTGGGTTGTGCCTCTGCGGACCCACTGTCGCAGCTCTCGCTCTCCATCCACAGAGACAAGAAGACGATACCGCTCAAGATGTGCTACGTGACGCGCAACATGACGGTGTCAGACCCTGAAAACAGGTATGCGGGGGATTTGCCTGGGGCTGGGATTTGGTCTTTTCAGCATTGGGATTGGTGAGCAGGAGCTGGTGATGGCTCTGGACACACACAACAACCCCACCAGGAAGGCTGGGTGGTGGTGTCTGAGCCACGTGGTGCTAGGTTCGGCTTTTGGGTTGTGCCAGAGAAGCTCTTCAGTGCAGTAATCCAACATTTTTATTAGAAATAGAATCTCAGGGGTTCATTTTCATCCTGATAAAGTGTCTGCTTTGAAGTAAAAGATGCTGTACGCAGTAATTGGTTACATCCTCTGGGCTGTCTTAATCTAATTGCACTAAATTGCATTTTCTTTCCTTTTTCAGCGATTATTATTTTAAGAATAGCCTGTTTTGTCCATTCAGTTCTGGGCATTTAAATCAAGAATAGGAGAAAAGTTCCACTTACAAGACATTAATGGGGAATTTCTGTAACTTCTTGGGGTTTTTTTTGTAACGTTAAAAATAGGATGAGCTCTTACCAGCTCTTATTTATAACATATGTGGAACAGCTGCACCACACCAGCACACTCTCTGATCCCTGCTCTACCAGCTGCTGATATAAAGGGACCAGTCAAGTCAATAACACAGACTTGATTCTTCCATCCAAATAATGGCCTTTTTGTTTTCCTACAGTGTGCTGGCTTGCCCAGAAGCTGGGTATAATGCCCTTGATTCTCAGCACTTACAGAAGGATAAGGGGAAGAGGGGAGAGCAGAAGGGGACTTCGGGAGGATGGGTTCCCCTGTAATCTCTTGCATTGCAATTCAGAAACTATATCAGTATCTGTGTAATTTTCCTTCTTTCCTTTTTTTTTTATATTTGTCTGAATTTCTTTTAAGTTCCACCCCCCACCCCATGCTTTATTTGTTCAGTATTGCTTTACCTTGCTTCTGTCTTTCATCTCATTAAGTGGTTACCACCACAGTCAGTGATAACTGGCCACATCAGAAGCGCAATTTTAAGATAGTAATTACCCAAGCAGTCTTTCTCAAGTTTAAATCAAGGTGGTTATTGATAGAGGTCACTATTTTTTTTCATATATACGTATGTGTGTGTGTGTGTATATATATATATATGTGTGTATAGCTTGAGATGCTGAGGTTTGACGGGTGTATCGCTAGCCTGAAAGTTTGTAGTTCTGTCTGCCGTGGAGTGTATTATATGCAGGTTGCATTGTTTGAATCAGCACCATGTAACAATGCTTTACACATGTTGGCTTCATTCTTTTGGCATTTCCCCCCCCTTTTTCTGGACCATATTGTAGTTCTCAGCTTCTGTCACTGTCGTGGTCCTCAGTTTTATTTGGAGGCCAAGAGGACTGATTCGGAAGGACACACTCATTCCTCATGATACCTCTGCAATGAAGCTGACTTTTTCAATGCGTGCTGCAAATATGTGTGTTCTTAGGTGTAACTAGGAAGTAACATGTGGGAGAGTCATATTGCTTGTTGTCATGGCTTTCATTTTTGTTGCTGTCACGTCCTGTGGAAAGAGGGACTTCTGATTTTTGCTGTAGTCCAACACAGTGCAGTGTACAGTCTAAGCCAGATTTTTCTATCCAAGCACACAGCACCTCACCATTGTGCTAGCTGCAGTGTAATAGCAGCATCCATTGATTCATATCTTTACGTATTTCAGGTTTTTTTAACAATTCTGAATACTGGAACTGATATTTCTTAGTAGAAATGTTATTACAATGCAGGTACCCATTCCCACTGGAATGTATCAGTGGTGTGTTGACCCTGGCTGGATGTCGGGTGTCTTTGGAGCTGTTCCTCTGACATTCTCTCTTCTGTCTCTGGCTGCAGTTGTTCCTTTGCAGCAACTTTTCCCCTTCTTAAATACATTATCCTAGAAGTGCTACCACTATTGCTGCTGACCTCTGCCTTGGCCAGTGGTGGGTCCATCTTGGAGCTGTCTGGAATTGGCTCTGTCAGACATGGGGGAAGCTTCTAGCAGCCTGTCACAGAAGCCACCCCAGTAGCCCCCCTGCTACCAAAACCCTGTCGTGCAATACATAATCCCAAGATGGTAATCTGATTCCACAAAAATAGTTTGATCTTCATTCACAGCAGAGCCCAAACCATGTCCTTACATGCTTATGACACTTCTGTTTCGTAACCCAGTGACCTGACACACATAGATCTTATAACTGATGGTGTCACTTTGCTGGATGGCTTTAAAGAACACTGCTGACAGGCTGCCGAAGCATATGCTGTCCATAAAAGGACTCCTCAGGACTATAGCTGAACTAATTTTTCTCTAAGCCCAAGCGTGGACACAGAAAACATGAGTTTTCCTCTGCAGATACTACTCCAGTGCAAGCTGGAGATCATGTCATAGCAGGGTTGTGGGACCCGACTGAACTAGTTCGATGTTCAGCATGAGAAGATACCTATGTTAAAGGACCCAGAAGGAAATACCTGCTTGTTGGCACTGAATCATCTCCAATTGTAAGAAAGATGGGGTGAAATGTGGGTTCAATGGGCATGAAGGATGTTACACGTACAGTTTTCCTACTAGACCTGGTAGCCCTGCATAGGATTTCTGCTTGTCCTTGAAGAGTGGCCCCAGTTAAGAGATTCTGTGTGTACTCTGCGGTGGTTTGGGAGCAAAGTTGGGTGCTTTTAGAGCCAGCAGTACTCAGATGTCTCTGTCACCTAATCTGTCTGTGGGTTCACTCTGAAGGAGGTAGGGGATTGTCTTATCTGTTACATGATTAAAAAACCTGTCAGATACCAAGAGGAAGATCCTTAGTACAAACCAATGCCAAGCTTAGTGTGTAAGACTTTTTAATAGTACAAACATGGTAACAGAAGAAAAGATGCAGAGCATCTTGGTGGTATCTATGTCCTTCTCCTCTAGACACAGGGGCCACTGTTATATTTTAGGCTGAAAGAAACTAGGTTAAAAGAATTACTACTTAAATCTGTTCTTTTTACTCTGTTTCTTGGGGTTTTTTGCCAGAATTTTTGCTGGTAAGTGTCCTTGGTGGCAGCATTAAAGGTTAATGTCAGGCCCGAAAGAGGAGCATCCCCTTTCAGTGAAGGGACATGTGAGAGTGGTCTCAGCTAATAATATCAGTAAGCAGTAAATCTTACTGCAGAATAAAAAGATTTTCATCAGCTTCTAATGATGATAGTAAGGAGTAGGGGGAAAAAATAGGTCTCTGAGGTGAAATTTGTCCTGTTGGTGCTTTTAAATTCTTGGGACATAACACAAGAGTACTTAAACACACAGCACAGGAGACCTAACATTCTGTGGAGGAATAAGGCCATGCTGCATGGACTGGGAAGGTTTCCTCATCTGCCTTTGAAATCACCCTAAAATCCTCCTTACATTTCATTCAGCCAAAGCCAGGAGTTGTGGGCCTGATCCTGCCAGCTCTTAGTGTGCACAGATCACATTTTTCCACTGCCAGGAGTCCAGAGCAGTGTGATCCTTACAGGGAGCTTCAGCAGGGATCCAGTATTAAGGATGGAGTTACTCATTGGCAAGATTTGGCCCTCTGATGGGAAAGGTTTGCCTTGGTTTTGAAGCTAGGAAAAATGAGCCAGGACAGATTCCCAGCATCGTGATGCTGGCTGCCAGCTGCATGCAGTGGCAGTGCTGCAGCAAGCACAGTGCAGCTTGTAGACTTCACGCCAAGGACACATGGACAAACAGATAAGGAACTTCCTTTATCTGTTGTCCATTTCATGGTTGGACTGAGAATTACGATTGGAAGGTAGGATTGAGCAGGTACGTGTTAAAGGTGACAGAGGAACAGGCTGGTATCAATTCATTCTGTGCTCTGCACACTGAGCTGCATCTGGGAATTACCCAGGCTTCCCAAGACGACAAGGAGGTGTAAGACAGACTGAGACCTGTTTCCTCCAAAGGCAGCTATAGTCTTAAGCTGCTTCATTGCTTTAATTAATTTTAAATTTTTTTCATTGATTCATGGAAAGAAGGTACTTGCAAGATTTACTGCAAAGCTGTTGCTCTCCAAAACTGTTCCTTTTCACACATTCTTACTAACACTTTTTTTCCTTCATTATTTAATAACATGTCAGTAACGTGCAGTAACAGGGTCAGTGAGGTTTAACATTTTGAGTTGTAGTTGATATGTAAGCATTTACGCAAGCATAATATAGCCCTGTGTGATCCTGAAATGGCATTTCAAAATCTTAAATACAAAACCAAATTGTAGTGATTTGGATGTATTTACTTTTGTTGCAATAACGCATGAAAACAAAAGTTGAAGCTTCTTCAAAATAAGAATTGAGTTTTGGCCAAGCTTAATATGACATAGTAAAAACTAGTCCTTGTGCCAAAAAATTTGAGCCATGAGTGCTGATGTAAGAAGTTAGAATGTAAGAAGTTAGCAGAAGAGCATGAAGATGAAATAGAAACAAACATCTTTAAGTAGAAGTCAATGATCGGAGACACTAGCATAGGACAGCACTGCCCAATATTTAACTTCCCAGCTGTTATCCTGATGCATTTCTAATGCTTCACATTTACAGCTGAAAGGCTAATTGATTATTTATGTAGGCGATGTCTGGAGTGCTAGTAGAAACTCCATGCCTCCTCAGTAAAACTGCAGAAGATGACTGCATGTAGTTTGGGACCTGCCAGCACTCCCAGGGTCACTGCTGAGCCAAAGCACAACTGTTTTTCTTTAAGAGGACTACAAGACTTGACACATTCACACTGGACATTAGGAAGCATTTTTGTACCAAGAGGGTGGTCAGACACTGGAACAGGCTTCCGAGAGAGGTGGCCAATGCCCCAAACCTGTCAGTGTTAAAGAGACATTTAGACAATGCTGTTAATAGCATGCTTTAGCTTTTGGTCAGCCCTGAAGTGGTTAGGTAGTTGGACTAGATGATCATAGAATAGTTACGGTTGGAAAGGACCTTAAGATGATCTAGTTCCAACCCCCCTGCCATGGGCAGAGACACATTGCACTAAACCATGTCACCCAAGACTCCATCCAACCTGGCCTTGAACACTGCCAGGGATGGAGCATTCACAGCTTCCTTGAGCAACCCATTCCAGTGCCTCAGCACCCTCACATTAAAGAACTTCTTCCTTAGATCTAACCTGAGCTTCCCCTGTTTAAGTTTGAACCCATGATTGTTATAGGCTTCTTCCAACCGAAATATCCTATCCTATCCTGTCCTGTCCTGTCCTGTCCTGTCCTGTCCTGTCCTGTTCTGTCAAGGAGGCAGAGAGGCAAGTATTAGGCAATGGAGAAGAGTCTGGACATCTTGTTGGTGAAAGTGTGGGCTGACTCATGCCTCCACCCTGCCTGTTTCCTGCTTGGTAAACAGGAGCATACTTTGATATTGCCAGGCACAAACAGCCACTGATATACACAGCAAAGGCTGGATTCTCCTTGTACAGCAGTGTGGTTTAGGTGTCCAGTTTTGCACCCGGGTTTTTTCCCTGATGACAAGGGAGCAGATCCCCCCAAGTCCTATACCTGGTGTGGGGCTGACAGAGAGCAGGGTAATGCCACAGTGACCATGGTACCAAGAATGAGTTACAGCTGCTCTCATAGAGCTTAGATCCCATTTGTCTTGGTTTTTGCCTCTTTAATAGGTAGTTTGATAACACTGGGCTCAGCCAGTGGCACTGGCTACTGGCAGAAGCACAGATGGAATGAGGTGCTAGGCAAAGGCTGAGTCCTGGACCCAAGACTAAGGTGATGAACTGTTTCCATCGCAGCATGCTGGAGATGTGTCAGCCCTGGGTGGTCACTAGCAGTTCTGTAGGACTTCCTGGGGAGTGGAAATCTTCTGGACAGTGCAGACTTAGCAGAACTGGCCTCTAGTTTAGGAAACGGGTCGTTCTTCTGTTACCATGTGTTGTAGGTGGGCAAAAGAAAGAGAAAGGACTTAAATGTATGCATGGGGAATAGAGCAAAGGTAAAGACACTATAATGGGTGCATTACTGGTATAAAAAAAATCCCCCTCCACAGCTCCCCAAGGAATTTGTCTGTTGCTCCTTGTGCTGTTATTGAGCTGCGTTCTGGCTGTAACTAAAACCCCTGTGAAATGGAGAGGCTGTACTTATTTTGCAGTGCTGGTGTGAGCTACAGCTTGAGATCCTTGGATGAAAGGCATATAGCACTTAATTATCATTATTGGCACAGACATGTTTTACTATTCGAATATCTGTAAGTCCTTTGAAGAAGTCACTGTGCTGGCTAGAGTCAAAGTCCTGATTTATATCATGAATTTTTGTTACTTTTTTTTCCCCCTAGTGGCCTGTGTTTATTATCTGTTTAGATTACTGTTAAACCAGGGAAGAAATCAACAATCCAACATTAAAGCAACTTGAAAGGATGTAATTAAAATCCAGAACAAAAATTACAATAATCAGGGTGAAACTCCGTTGACTCTTCCCTCACCCTTAAATTACCTTGTTGTGCTATCACAGTCTGTTATAGAAGGATGATCTACCACTGTAAAGCCCTTTACATCCTTGCCCACAAAGGGTTGTGAATTTAAGGTCAAGGTGAATGTGGGTTTTAACCTTAGCTCCCGACTGTTTTACTGTTATGGATCCAGATCCTCCTTTCATGTAAAGTTGGATGTTTCTTGTCATGTTCTTGTTTGTTTATAGTACTGTAACTGCTAATCTGCCCCGAAATCTGCTCTTTACTGGAAGGCATGAATAAGTAGGCGGCACTTGAGATTTATCTACTGTTCTCTCCTTTCAAGCTGACAGAAGTTTGGTGATTTAGCTAAAAAGGCATTTGCATCATCCTCTTCAATACCCTGAGGGCAGGAAAGGGAAGAAGTTGGGATGTAGGGGAAAGGAGTGTGATAGGTGAATGGCTGGGCCGTGGGGAAGGCCTCCTCCCTTGATAAATTAACATGTCATCTCAAAGAGTTGCATGGTTGTGAGACCCTCCTTGGTAGCCAGGGTCAATGCTTTCAGGCATAGGGTTGTCATGTGTGAGACCTGCAAGATTCCATTTCTTCTCTTATAACAGAGGGCAATCATTAACTGCTAGAATTAATTGGTTCAGGCTGTGCTATCTGACAGTCCTCTATCATCTACATCATCTGCTTTCTGTGCAGCTCTGCAATTGCTGGTGCATTTTGGAAGCTGTTATTCATCTGTCTTGATAAGGGGCGGTTTTCCAACCTTGTAGGAAATGGAGCTCTGAAGCCTCTAGGGAGAAAAGGTGATTTTTTTATTTTGGAGTTTATTTTTCATTATTAGGAATAGTTATTTTCTATCGTTTGTGAAAATCCCCACTAGCCAAATGGGTCATCAGGTTTGCTCGGGGTTATTCGAACTTACGGCTCAGCCTTAGTTTCTTCTTCCAGGCTTCTTTCTGGAAAGCCACCGAGATCAGACACCTTTATAGGACTGTGCCTTCTGTAGAGAGGAGCATTTTGGTCTCTTGAGTCAAATCACTAGCTGAGCTTGTTGGAAGAACCCCCCCCCCACCTCCCCAAACAACCAAAAGGCCATTTTCTCCAGAGCAACCTCAAGAGTATTCATTTACATAAACCCATCAGCAAACCAGGTTGAACTTTGGGTGTTCATTTACTTGTATTTACTTCAGGTTTAATTTTCATTTTGTTAAATCATGTTAAAATAGCTTTCTAATGTCCTAGTGACCTGCTGTAGTCCCCGGGCAACATTTGATGAATGAATTGCTGCAGGAATGTGCCAGGATTTGGGGACACAGTGGAAACCCCTGAGTTTCCAGCAGGGTGTTTGAGATACCAGTGTAGAACTGGATAGTTATGGCATGTTGTGACTGACCTTTAGTCTGTGCAGGTCCTGGTGAATCTGGGATTAGTCACGTCTCATTTGCTTGAAAAACAAGTTGCATCTTTTCCCATGATATAATGACATGGGGCTTTCTCCCCTCCCCATCCTTCTGGGCCAGACAGGTAAGCTTCTGGTGTTCTTCCCTTCTCCAGCACAAGTTAAATAGGAATGGGCAAAGCTTATGCACATGTTACTCAAAAGAAGTGTCTATGCATGCATGCATATATGTGAGTGCAAATAACGTGTGAGTGTTGGTGAATGGAACCGAATATGGCCTGAACAGGAATCAAATGTGACTGGGTGAGTAGGTGGCGAGGAAGGATGTGTGTGGTGTGGAGGTGGCAGTAGCAAAGCTGGCAGAGAGCTTTCAGATGGATTTTTGATTAAAATACTTTTAACTCAAGTCTTTGTTTTCTGTGCAAATAGTTCAATGATGTGTTTATGGAGGAAAAGAAGAGATGCTGGTGGGTTTCTGTGTTCTATTTTGGGGTTTTCTTCAGCCGCTGTTTCAGTTACTTTTGAAATCAGAGAATTTCAATTTTTCCAACCAGCTCCAACTGTAGAGGATTGAGCTGAGGAAGAAAAACAGGAGCAAAGGAACTGGAAATTAATCAGGGAAGAGGGAATAAGAAGAAACTGCCTTGAGAAATACATGGAGGGAATGGAGGAGAACAAATTAAGAAAAAGTGATGGACAAAGAAGCCAACCAGCAAGGTGAAGTGATGTACTCGGAGGAAGTGAAAACTACAGCAGATTTACTTAGTGAAGATTTTTGAAAAAAGGAGAAAAATCAAAGCATTGAAGAGATGGAAAAAGAGAAATACTTCGATAAATGTATTGCAGATTAAAGGGAAAGGAAGAGCAGTTGTGAGTGCTGCAGGGCAGGACAAAGGAGGGCAAACAGTTAATCATGTTTTATGTGTGTCTGCCTGTAAAGGTATGTACATGCTGACATCCAAACTGCCACTAAATAACGTTGGAGAGCAATTTTAGCACCCTTGAGATTTGCCAAACAAAGAAAGCTGATATGCAGGGGTTTCAGTTTCCTGACATGCTCCTCATCCCCATAGTCTTTGTGTTATGGCTGGGAGCCAGTGACAACCTCGAGACCCTTTTTCCTGCCTGGCTGTTGTCCTGTGCTCAGTGCTGGGCTTTCCCTCGCTTATCAGCAGGTCTGCAAATTGGATTTCAGTCTTACAGCTCTGATGTGGCCTGACCTGCCATTAATCAACGAGCAAGGTTTTCAGCTGGTGTATTCAAAGCTGCACCCTGTGTAGTCACTTGTATAGCAGCACATTGCAAATTACAGCCACAGCATGCACCTCGGGAGGTGAGCTGCCATCCTAGATGCCCCAGCTCAATGTTGGTAGGTGCTTTAGTGCTTAAGTTGTATGCACTGATGTTGCTGTTTTAATAGCTTGTGGTCACGTCTAGCTTTTACATGTGTTGCTGCTGATGGAAATCCCATTTTTCCTCTAGTAGGAATTGTGGAGAGTTACACTGAAGTTGTTGCTTCTTCTCATCACTTAACATACAGCTTTTCTAACAATCTCTCAATGGGAAGGTGAGTTTGCTGGCAGTAGTGAAAGTGCCAGGAGGTGACCCATACCCACTATCCCTGAAAGGCTGGCAGTGTCTCCAGGAGGCTGGCTCCCAGGTGGTACTCTCTCCACAGCACTCAGAGGCCAGGAATTGATCCACAGGGAATTCGTGGTTTTGACATCATGTCTGTTGAACGGGCTTCTGTTCTGCATCACTTGGCACCTAAGCAGTGATCCCTGGGATTTCTTGATCGTGGAACCCAAACAGGAGGTGTATAAAATAATGAGACACTGGGGCACAGCCTACTAGATGAGGTGGACCTGCTGTTTGTCTCTTCCAGTGAGACTTTCTCCCATTACAGTTCATGCCCCTGACAGCTCATCTATCAGCAGCCCTGCTCATTTGTCCCATTTCCTTATTAGTTTTCATTCATGCTTGTGGATCATGACCCCTTCTTTCCCCTCGGTCGTACTACAGCACTGTCTACCAACAACAGCAACAGTGGTATCCTTCTCAGAAGACATCTAATTCTTCTCCAAGCCCATGAGCTCTTATTTATGCAGCAGCATGAAACTCTTCGCTCTCACCTCAGTCTGAAGGGGTCATTTATCACTGTTACCAGCTACAGTCAGGTGCTCTTTGCTTAGCCCAGATGCAGCTCCAGCTGCACAAGGTTTACCAAAACAATAGGTTTTTTTCCCCTAGCATTCATACACTTTCTCACATGCTGTGAGAGTTGCGTTACGCAGTCAATGTATTGACCGCACCAATCGCTACATCTTCTGGTCTTAAAGTTTCAGGCAGCACCTTTTAAAGGTTAAATCAAATTCCTACCATAGTTCTGAAATTATTTTTTTTCCCCCAAGTAACTGACCCCACTGCTCCTTTAAGCAGCACTTTTGCCATTGTTTGGTGCTGAATCCACTGTGAAGAAGGCTGGACTGTGTATTCCTGCATTACCAATATTCAGCACTATTGCAACCAGAACATGAAAGAAAAGATCAAGCAAGAAAAAGATAATGGAAAGAGTTCTGCTCCTTAACACCCACAGACATTTAAAAACTATCAAATGACTTTTGTAGTTGTTCTGGGCAGAGAAGGAGGCAGCGTGTGATGTGTTCTGCAGGTTGCTCAGCATTGGCACACAGCAATGTGAGCAAGTCCATTGGAGAATCAGATCCTTTCCTTACTTGCATGCAGTGTGACTCCACTGATACCTCTTTTATTAAAGACCAGCTGGCATCAAATGGAAATGAAAACAGCTGTGGCAGGTCATTAGTGATATATGTACCCTCCATTTGTACCTGTCTAGTCCAGCTCCCAAGAAATGGGTACCTACAGTGTTTTTACGACTGTAAGTTAAGACAGCACGTACCCTTGTGATGATGAGGGGACTGAGAGTCTTTCATATAGAAAAAAATCCGCTTGATTACCACTTAGTAAAATTGCTTTCACTTCCATTTAGGTGCATCAAATGAAGGTGTTTCCTCAGTGTATGCTGAGGCATTCATCGCAAGTCTAGTAGTCTCTTTGTGAAATATTTTCCTTGCAGATTAAACCCAAAGTTTCCATTGTTTAAATTTAATGTATTTTATTGCTGGTGCATCTCCTGAAGCTGCATGTAGAATTGAAAGAGGATCTAAACAGGTTTTTTACTTATTTTATAAGTAAAATCTCTGTGTTCCTGTAAGTCCCCCCTTATGCTGGAAAGTCTCCTGTGTTTGTACACTCAGAAATAAACAGAATTACTTACTGTGGCTTCATGTGCAAAGACTGATAGAGGAGATGGAGTGAGCAGTTTGGCCCTTGATACCTTTCTGAGTTTGCAGCCTGTGGCAGAGTGTTTTGTTCCTGGATATGCTGGTGTAAAATCAAAGTAGCGCGATGAACTTGAATAACTCTGGCTCCAGCTTATCATTAACTTCAAGGGATTTACTCCACACTTTAATCAGTCACTGAATGCATAATCTGACCCGGGAGGAGTGTAAATCAGTGCCTGATTTGGTCCTGAGCCAATGCTAGTGGGAGAAGTGCTTTCAAGAGATTTGATAAAAGGTATTTCTTAGATAATGAAGACTCCTACAGAAAGAGTCCTTATCAAATGTGGAATGAGTATGCTTTATCAGACATTTGTTTTCAACTTCTTCTGATCCTCTGTAAAGTAAAAACTCTGGATGATGAAGCGAGGGAGCAAGTTTTGGTCTCTTACGTGCAAGGTTATGGCATTGGGAAGTGCTGGGGTTTGTGTCACCCTGTGTTCTGCGGGTGGAGAAGGGGATGCTGGAAACACTGCGGCTCAGTGGGACTCTTTGAGAAGGAGAGAGAAAATTACTCTTTTATTATAAGGTTTGCCAAATGATCTCTGAGAAAATGTGATATCATTCATATGCATTGCCAAGCTGGAGAGATGCCGCGCATCTTGGCAGCCATCTAGAGCTAACATATAATTCCTTTGGGTTGGTATGGGCTTTATCAGAAACAGCTCCATATGCACTATTTACATAACTGTGGTGGAGTGTGAGAATAAACACAGCTGTGGCATTGCCCTAAATATTTCAATTCAGCGGGGAATTAAGGGAACTTTATCACTGAACTGCAGATAAACAGAAGTCAGTAAGCGGTGGTCAGTTTAGCCAAGGAACAAATCAAAGCTACAATGACTGGACTGCTGGAAACATTTAAGTGCTTTAGTGTTGGAGTTTACTAAGGTCATTGGTATTTTTTTGCTTTTTGAAAAATATGGAAATGCCATCAGTCAGCTGTTACACAAAAAGCATCATCCAAATGGATTAGTGAATCAAAGCAGTGTAGGCTGGAAGGCAGAAAAGGGAAGGGTTTATAGGTACAAAACACTTTCAGCATCTGATTGCAGTCATAGCCCATGGGTTTCCAGGAAGATTTTAAGTTTGAATTAGTATTTCCATCCAAATTGACTGAGGAGAAAGGACTCCTGGATCTTCAATGGAAATCTGCAAGCCTGGTTTCCTAAGCATAGTTTAGTGCCCAGATCTTATAGCAGTAGCCAGCAGCAGAGTTCAGGCAGATGAGGATTTAGACTTTCATCCTTAAGGTATGAGTTAAAAAGGTGCCCTTCCTAGCAGCTTCCACAGCAGTGATGCTTGCAGGCGTATTTCTTGGGCTGGACCAGTGCCATGGATAAAAGGAAACAATTTCAGGGCTGTCAAAGCAGCATTTATTCCCATTTCAAGCTCCCTTTCGAGAAGTGTAATACCTATTTTCCAATCTTCCTGTCACTCAGCTCAAGGAATGGGGTACACTTTCTGCAGCTGTTAGTGCATCACCATCAAACTTTGATGACTAACAAGCAGGCCCCAAAATAGCCCCATTAGAAGTCACTAAGGGCTGATATTTTAAGAGTATTTTTGCAAGCATGGCTCCATATGTGTGTGTGCATATATATGCTAGAATATATACATTGATATCGCAGTATAATGTGTATATATTAGAATATGCATAGTTTAGAACCCCTAAAACAGAATTGTTAAGAGCTGTCTAAATGTTCATTATTACTTATTTTTAAACCAAAGCCTGCTACAACTCTAACTTAAAAAGGAGTTACACACTTTTGCTGCTGTTCCATTTCAACTGAAAAAGCAGCACATTCTGATGAGTCTCTATAGTCTTTGTTCAGCAATTTGTTTACTGCATGATACGCAGTGACTCTGGAGGTGGGAGTTCCCTTATAGAAACCACAGGCTTAGTAAAGAGTGTTGTTTCACACAATCCATACAGTGCTTTAACATTTTTCAAAGTCATCACAATACTGCTGTGCTATCCAGATACTTTCTGTCTTCAAAAGAAGTATTAAAATGAGAGGTAGAGTGGAAGAAATGCTGAGTGCTGCTCCTGACTTTTTCCCTGCCTTGTCTGGGTAATGCACCTTTCCACTTTTTTGGTGGTGAAATGGGAATGCTGTCACTGACTTTATTTGGTGTGAGATCTCCCACCAATATTACTTATTGTAAGCAATAAGCAATGTTTTACTGATTACCACAATGTACTTTGAAAAGTCTGTGTAGTTTGTTGATAGCTGCCTACAAGAGTAAGTTCGAACTCAAGCCCATATGGTAGTGGAAGAGCAGTGTTTCTGATGGAAAGACAGACCAGGGTGTGGTATCTGTACGTGACTGTAGTGATCATTGGACACGAATGGATAAATCATAACCGTCAGGGGCAGCTTTTTCTCGCAGTTCATGAAAGAAAGTGTGATTGGGAACATGCCTATCTACGAGCATAGTTTTCTTATTCACCAACCCTGCATCATCTGTTAAGGAATTTTCCTTTTGTTACCTGAAATTGAATCCTCGGTGCATCCTGGAACATCTAAATAGCTTTTATTTTCAGACAGTGCTGAGCTCCAACAGTTTTACTGAGGAAACATGCATTATCGTGTTGGCTTAGCGCTTTCTGAAAAATCAACCCACTTTTTAAGCTATCCAGAAGTGATTTAGGACCCTGAACAGTTCAGCTGGTGAGTTTGGAAAATCATGACCTTTTCTATCTTTAGAGCAGTGTCTACGTGGAGACCTCCCCTTCCGAAAATGGACAAACACGAGAGCAGCAGTCCTCGCTCTCCGAGCCCCAGAGAACTGCACAGATTGAGTCTCCCTGTGTTCTGGGTTCTGCTCTGGTTTAACCAATTAATTAAAATGTCTTAATTGTTAGTTGAGCTCCAAATTGCAGGATTTTGTAATTGCGTAACAAATATTTGCATTACAGTACTGTTTCGAACTGCAACCTGAATAAATTCCACTGAACTAATTACTTTTCAGCAACAGAAAAGAGTTGTTGTGTGTCCCAGAGATTGGGCAGCAACACACAGGACAGAAGTACGTTTTTAGGCTCAGATCCCAGGTCGGATCTGTGTGGGTAATATTCAGGGGCACTCACTGTATGTGTGTAATGAAAAAACACAAGTGTGGTATGGAGTTGAGTGGTGGGCAATGACCAGGGCTTGGTTTATAAATTGCTATATAAAGATAAACCAGACTATTACTTTGTGGGTTATTTAATAAATGTTCAAGTAAAAGCAGCCCACAAGCTATAAAGAGCACACAATGCTCCACTAATAACTAATAACTTCACTGAGAACAGAACTGAAATAGCTGCTGCTGCCTCTCAAAGCATTTTTGTTGTTGTTAGCAAAGGTGTTGGCACAGGTCTCATAACCATGATGGACAGGATGAATTTGCCTGAAAACTGTGTTCATTTGTGCTTTTCAAGCCGCAGTGGTGGGGTGGAAGCCCACAGGATGGTCTAGTAAGCATGTTTTGGGGGAAAAAAATAACTTTCCACAGGAGTTTGGAGAACTGTAAAAGATGCCTGCTAGCAGCAATCATACATTTGCAGTTAGCACTTTCTTGCTGCCATTGTTAGCAGAATCTGAATGGAGCATTGAGGATGCTGGTAGATCGTGGAGGTGGCCAATTGCGGTGTGCTTCTGGTTGATGCGTAGTGGTGTCACTGAAACCACAGTGCAATCCCAAGAAAACTCCTCCGTTTGGGATAAGGGTGATTTTCATTTAGCTCTGCATATGTAAAATAAACACATTGAGAAACTCGGGGTACGCCGTGATATCCAGCTAAAGAAGGCAGCAGCTTATGCCTGACTTCTCCACAGTCATCTCCCATGCAGTTCTGGGTGATTGCCATGTTGGTGAATATGAAGAGGTGAATGCTCCTCTTGTTTTTATGTTTGAAACTCCTATTGACATGTTATATGTGAGGTTGCATCAGCATCAGCAAATCCCCTTCTGAAGGATTTTACTGTAACGCCAGTACAGACCTGACTTCAGTTAGAATGGCCCTACTCTATTCCGGTGTTGTAAAGGTAAGTTTTTAGTGCTAGGTCTTGATATCAGTATCTTTCTTTTTAACTCATTGCTAACACTAAGCAAGGTAATAAATTTAGGTGCCTAACAGTATCTGAGTGAACATAATGTTTTTCCCCCCCATTTTTCTAGACTTATTGAAGTTCATTCACCTGATGCCAAGCACACCGTGGTGCTCAGGAGTAAGGATTCAGCTACAGCCCAGGCCTGGTTCAATGCCATCCACTCCAGTGTCAATGAGCTCATCCCCAGGGTGATTGCAGAGGTCAGAGACCAGCTGGGTAAAACAGGGATTGCTGGAAGTCGAGAGATTAGGCATCTAGGCTGGCTTGCAGAAAAGGTAATAAAAACATTCTTATTTT
>NW_009934263.1:60389-69715 GCF_000696875.1 Nestor notabilis | reverse complement strand
CTTTCCCTCTTTTTCTTTGTTTCTGAATTCAGCCTTGTCTGGAAGTGGAGAGGTAAATGAGGTTCTGGGTTTTGATTTAGCTTTCCATGAAGACCTTTCTTTTCTTAATGTGCCAATTTTAATTTTTGTGGTTTAAAAGAAAAAAAAATTAAAATATATCCCAAAGTCTTTTCTTCTATATGCCAGTCAGCAAAGGCTTTCCTGAGGGATTGAAAGTCTCATGATCTTTCAAGTTCAGGCATGGGACATAAGTCACAAAGCCTGACACCAGCCTTGAGCTCTCCTGCTGTTACGTCTCCTGTTCACGTACATGAGTTGTCACCTTCCTGCTCCCCACCTGGGAAGTAACCAGTTACCTGGCCCACAGTCCACCCCTCCACTGTGCCTGGCCACAGGACTGGGCATGGTCTGGAGCACGAGGTAGTGTCTCCGCTGTGCCTGGGAGCTTGTTCTTTAATTGTAACCCTGTATTTGAGCTGAGCTTTGTAGAAGGCCAAGCTTGCAATTGCAACTCTTGAACCATGTCTTGCACAATTTGAGTCTCAAAGTGTTTTATGTCACAGGGGAAACCTTGTGTTCAGTTCAGGAGTAGTTTGGGATCTACTGACCTAGTGAAAGCTGACCCATGAGTGCACAGGGATGATAATAGTTTGAGATGACCTGGTTTTAAATCAGTGGTCTCAGAATTTGTTTTAGGCACTGTACCAACTAGTAAGAGTGGATTTGCTATGGTAACAGTGTCAAGATTGTGCCTAGAAATACCTCCCATCCACATAGTGCCTGGGTGACCATTCAGAGCATCTTTGCCTCTCCAGCTGCGGTCTCAACCTCTGCATCCAGCACAGATGTGGAAAGCTGTGATTGCCCTGAACAAAACACTGTACGTTTTAGCTCTATCTGGGATTTTGTAGGTGAAAATATGGGAGCCATAGGTGCCGGTGCTGTATTTCTATCTATGCCCCTTTTAGAAGGCACACCATTAATTTTTAGCAAAACATAGGTTAACCCACACCACCTGTAGCAAGGCAAAGATTGCAAAACCTTTCAGGAAGACTTTATATGCTTTCATGTCCCTCCCTCCAAGCTTGCAAAGTGAGGAGGACAGCACAACTCTGGCTTAGTGCCATAGAAAATGTAAAAATTTGGGGGAATAATTTGGGATTAAAACACCAAAGCATTGGTAAGTAAATATTAACAATATTAAACTGTGGAGTCATGCATGGGATCTTTAATCTTGTTTTCCCTTTTGTATCTGTTTCTATAAACTCATAAAAAGATCAATATAAGAGGGTTTTCCTGTTCAAAATCCTCTCCTCTGAAAGGGTAACTGCTCTGTAGCAGATCTACAGACCTCATATGTAAAATACTTACAGGTCATTTTAAGCAGACACATGGCACACTTCTGCTTTATGGATTTCCTCTCCTTACAGTTAATCCACAACATCCCGTTCACACATTTTCTTTCTCCTTTTTTTGCCTTATGGACTGAGATCTTATTTCATGTTACTCATTATGGACTGGTTCAAGGTTTAGTGGTGAAACTTGTGTTGCCTTTAATAGAGCCAGGCTGCAGCTCTATGCATGTTCCAGTATATTTACAGTGGCTGTCATCAAGAATTAGCCTTGAGAGATTTGCAGTGACATTGTTTCCCAAAAGCCAACATGTTTTTTTACTGAACTAACCATCCAGAGCTGTGCAATAATAATGAGTGAGGTCAAAAGTTCCCAACTTCCTCTCATGCTGGAGGCCTGTTGAAAAGTAGAGAAAATCACTACATACGTTAAAAAGCGATGCAAAATTGCTTTTCCTTTGTTACTCAACTGTGGTTTGTAAAGCCTGTGTTAAAGAAATATAAACTGCAGTTTGGGAGAAGAAGATATATATATTGTATATATGCAAAGTGTGTATTTTTGCACTGTCTTTCAGAGGTGGTGTTCAAGGCAGCTAGGTGAGGTGCTGACCACAGGGTAGTTCCTAGATGCTTCTTTTGCAAAACCTGGGTTTGCCAGTGGGGAGAGATTAAATTTTGCAGTAATTTTTGGAAGCACACAAGGAATACCTGTGTGCTTCCATATAAACCCAGTGGTGGGTTCACCCTGGCTGGACACTAGGTGCCCACCAGAGCCAGTCCATCACTTCCCCTTTGCAGCTGGACAGGGGAGAGAAAATACCACGAAGGGCTCACAGGTCAAGATAAGAGCAGGGGGAGATCACTCAGCAATTACTGTCATGGGCAAAGCAGAATAAACTTGGGGAAATCAGTTTAACTTATTACCAATCAGGGTAGGGTAATGAGAAATAAACCCAAATCTTAAACACCTTCCTGCTACCCCGACTTCCTCCTGGGCTTAACTTCACTCCTAATTTTCTCTACCTCCTCACCCCCAGCAGTGCAGGGGGACGGGGAATGGGGGTTGTGGTCAGTTAATCACACATCATCTCTACTGCTACTTACTCCTCAGGGGAGGACTCCTCACACTCTTCCCCTGCTCTAGTGTTGGGTTCCTCCCACAGGAGACAGTCCTCCATGGACTTCTCCAACGTGGGTCCTTCCCACAGGCTGTAGTATTCCATGATCTGCTTCATGAAGCCTGAGTCCCTTCCACGGAGTGCATCCTTCAGGACCAGGCTGCTCCAGTGTGGGCTTCCCATAGGGTCACAGCCTCCTTTGGGTATCCCCCTGCTCTGACATGGGGTCCTTCCTGGGCTGCAGGTGGATATCTGCTCTCCATGGACCTCCATGGGCTGCAGGGGCACAGCCTGCCTCATAGAATCATAGAATAATTAGGGTTGGAAAGGACCTTAAGATCATCTAGTTCCAACCCCCATCATCATGGTCTGCACCACAGGCTGCAGTGGAATCTCTGCTCCAGCACCTGGAGCACCTCCTCCCTTCCTTCTGCACTAACCTTGGTGTCTGCAGAGCTGTTCCTCTGTCATTCTAAACTCCGTTTTGAAAAGCATCTTAGACTGGAAGTTTTAAGACAGCTTTTATGGCATCACATTATGTTACTTACATAGCACATCCTTACAGTGAGTTCTCAGCAAAATAGAACGATGCTAAGTGAGATGGATTCCTCGGCTTGTTTAGGGAATGCAAAATGTAATCCCATAGAAATTTCACTGTAATTTTCTGTGATTACTCGCTGCTTTCATTAAGTTATTTCCTGGTTTGACATTTTTTATATGTCTCTGCTCTAAACTTAGCTCTAAACTTCAACCTTTATGTTACTACAAAAATAGATTCATTAGCAAAGCCTCCCTCAGGTGCGTAACATTAAAATAAATAGTAGGTTATCTAAGGTACTAAGCAAATGCATGCTGACAGGCTTCTTACCCCTTCACCGAAGTTCTCTGTGAAGACAGCCCTAAATTTGTCATCTTCAGCATGAAACATTCATCTCACAGGTCCACCATCAGGTCCCTGGCTGTGCCATGGGGTGGGGAGGGAGGATCCATTTGCAGGTAAAGCAAAGAGCTCTGCATCACTTTAAGAAAGCAAACACTTACTGTGGCATTCTTGTAGGTAAGGAGAAAAACAGCCAGAAGCAATCATTAAAGATGCCATATTCCCTCTTTTATTAAGGCACTAGCCTTGTCCTGACCTTGACTTTATGGGAAGGGTTTCTGAAGCTCGTCAAAGATTAGGGAAATGTATTAGTCACCAACATCCTAAAATTTTTCTGTAACAAAGAGGAATGTCAAGTACTGATTTGTAGTAAAATGTGTGCTCTCCTCATCCCGTTTTCTTTCTTGTGTTTGTCTTTTCACTTCAGCAAGACCTGTGGGATTAACAAGCATGCTAAGCTGGAAGGGACAGCTACATGTGGGTTTTAATTTTTCCAGGTCTTTCGTTTTTTTAATGCTCCCTGTAAAGATACTTTTAGTGACAAAATACAAAAAAAGAAGTTAGCAATGTCATCCTGATTGAGGAGCTTTTCCATGTGTGTGCTCATTGTCACTCTTCTTTCCAGGAATGCTACCAATCCTTGCAGAAATGTCTTTTCCACCTCTCTATGTTTCCCACTTTTTAATAGTTCTGCACATCCCATGACTTATAGAAGAGCTGAAACAGGCATCACTGCTTTCCTCTCACACTTACCCACCTATCATTGAGTTCCTTTGTGAGGAGCATGTCTTGCTCTTGCACTGGAGAGCTGAAACACTGAGGAAACGGTAGTTTATCACTCGTAATGTCTGCTCAAGTAGGCTGAGATATTGTTAGCAAAAGCTTTATCTGCATTTTTTTGCTGCTTTAATGCAAACTCAAAAAGGTATTTTGGCTAAAGTGGTTTTGCAGAGGTAGCTTTTGCCAGTTCATCAGTTAGCCACACAGGTAAAAGCATGACTGGTTTCAGGGGAACATGAAGCTATAGCCGGATGCCAGGCTTGTAGCTGGGTCAGTTAAAAGAAACAATAAAACCCCGAGCTTTGTGTCTCTCCCTGTCCTCGCTGTGCCAGTGACACTTCAAATGTAGGCTTGGAGGAGAGAAAAAGCACTTTGGCAGCCAGAGACTGTTCTCCTTTCTGGATGTCAAATATGTTACAGGCAGTAAGTACAGGCTTCTTAAAAGGATCTCAAAGCTCCTTTGAGAAACTTAAAAATAGGAGTTGCTGCAAGTTGTCTTTTGTAATGTTAATATCTGAAGCTGCAGGAAAAAAATCTTCTCTCACCAGAGCTCAACCCCAGCGCCTGTTTCCTGTTCGCGTTACTCTGCCTGCGCAGGGCAAGCGTGTTGCTGCTCCCACGTATCTGGTCTGGGGATCAGAGAGGAGACAGCACTTGATACGGGATGGGAAGTAATCAAAGCAGCACAGTGAATCGGAGTTGTTCTGATGCTCCTGACACCGTCTCTGAAATGAAAAGTGTGTTAATACACAGCAAGCTGTTCAGTCTCCTCAAACCTTACACAACCATATCATGGTGTTAGAGCTGAAGTGTGAGCATGTCACAGCAGAGTGATCTTCGGTATCAAGCCGTTACTGCAGTATTATATTTCTCTTCCTGCTCTTGCTCTAGTTCAGAGGAGTTAGTGATAACAGCAAGATTGTGAGCCGTGCAGGCTGTCCAAACAAGATGTAGGCAAATAACATGACAGTGTATTTGAGGGTTTTTTTTTCCCCAGTATGAAACGAAAACATTTCTGTTTTACCATTTCCTTTGTAAGTATGTTCACTGGTTAACAAAACAAATAATAGACAGCAACAGACATGGGTTGTTATTCTCATCACAGACAAATGAGTTCTCAAAGAACCAAAGAGAAGCTTGAGTTTTAAAATTTTATGTAATTTCCAAATTGTAAAAGCGAGCTTAAAATGTCTTTGCACATGAAAACCACGAACCCATCACGTAGTTAAAACATTCTGCCTTTATTTGACATTGTGAATATCTGATTTTAAGCACCTTCCTGTGAAGCACAGCAGCTGCTAGGCAGCATTTTAAAAACCCTGGCACAGTTGTGTTCATGGTTGGGGGTGTTGGCACCCCCCTTAGCTCTCCCAGCTCTTCATTGCAGTGGTGGCAGTGCTTGTCTGACCCTGAGCCAGATCAGATAGTTACGCTGGTAGAAAACTCATTACTTTTGGTGGGGTAGCATTAGTTTCTGCAGGTTTAATGAGAAATGCAAGTCTTAGTACAAGAGAAGTAGTGAGAGCCTGTGGCAAGGGGAAAGGCATCGGGAAATTTCCATGCCTGGCAGGATCATGGAGCAGATTCTCCTGGAAACCATGCTAAGGCACATGAAAAGCAACAAGGTAGTTGGTGACAGCCAGCATGGCTTCACTAAGGGCAAATCTTGTCTGACCAATTTGGTGGCCTTCTATGATGGGGCTACAGAACCAATAGATACGGGCAGACAAGTTGACGTCATATACCTGGACTTGTGCAAAGCGTTTGACACTGTCCTGCATGACATCCTTGTCTCTAAACTGGAAAGACATCAATTTGATGGATGGACCACTCAGTGGATAAAGAACTGGCTGGATGAGTGCATGCAGAGAGCTCAGCATCCAACTGGAGACCAGTAACGAGCGCTGTCCCTCTTGTTGGTGTTGGGATGATCCTGTTCAATATCTTTGTTGGCGACATGGACAGTGGGATTGATGCACCCTCAGCAAGTTTGCCGACGACACCAAGCTGTGTGGCTCGGTTGATACGCTGGAGGGAAGGGATGGGATCCAGAGGGACCTGGACACGCTTGTGAGGTGGGCCGATGCCAACCTCATGAAGTTTAACCAAGCCAAGCGCAAGGTCCTACACCTGGGTCGCAGGCACAGCTACAGGCTGGGCAGAGAAGAGATTCAAAGCAGCCCTGCGGAGAAGGACTTGGGGGTGGTGGTTGATGAGAAGCTTGAGATGAGCAGGTATCAGTGTGCACTTGCAGCCCAGAAACCAACTGTATCCTGGGCTGCATCAAAAGAAGCATGACCAGCAGGTCAAAGAAGGTGATCCTGCCCCTCTGCTCTGCTCTCGTGAGACCTCACTTGGAGTATTGTGTCCAGTTCTGGTGTCCTCAACATAAAAAGGACATGGAGCTGTTGGAGCAAGTCCAGAGGAGGGCCACAAGGATGATAAGAGGGCTGGAGCACCTCCCGTATGAAGACAGGATGAGAAAGTTGGGGCTGTTCAGCCTGGAGAAGAGAAGCTGCGTGGAGACCTCAGAGCAGCCTTCCAATATCTGAAGGGGGCCTACAAGGACAATGGAGAGGGACTTGTCATCAGGGACTGTAGCAACAGGACAAGGGGTAACAGGTTCAAACTTAAACGGGAACTTTAGGTTAGATAAAAGGAAGAAGTTCTTCACAGTGAGGGTGGTGAGGCACTGGAACAGGCTGCCCAAAGAAGTGGTAAATGCTCCATCCCTGGCAGGGGGGGTTGGAACTAGATAAGGTCCTTTCCAACTCAAACCATTCTATGATTCTGTGGAAAAGGGCTGCCTCATTAGATAATGTGTAACTCTTACTGTGGGCTGGCTGCCTCATCAGCCTGCACAATCTGAAGCAGCATCATGTTCAGGAGTAAAAACTGGGTTGTATTAATCCCCAGGTCTTTCATCTAGCCCTGGAAAATACCTGTGCATGTTTATGCTGAAACTGCAGCAAGCTTTGGATTGTACTGCATCTTAACCCCTAGTGGAAATCAGGGTGTGTTTTAACCAGATAAGTAAATTGGTAGAAACATGGCATTTGCTAAGTAAACTACTACTCAAATGCCTAGTTTCTTTGCAAGGAATTTACATTCATGTAGTGTGGTCTTTTTTGCAATTTCTAGTCTCTGCAGGGCTTTTTTGTTCTTTTCTTTCAGTCTGTTTTCTTTGCTAATTATCTAGGTATGTTTGGAAATACTACCCATCTGTAATGCCAGGAAGAAGAGCAAAGCAATTTGGTCCTGGCCTCCTGTTTTGAGTGGTTAAAGATACAATTTCTCATATCGACAATACACGGCTGGTCATAATCTTAAAATTGATCTGACCTTCTGGAGATTACACATACCTCAAATTGGAAAATCTTCTGTGTGTCCTAAATTAGAAATTGTGCTTTTTAAATCCCAGCTAATTACTCGCTGTGGAGCACTTACACCCGAATGAAGAGTCCTGCTTTTGCCCCGTGTCACTTAACCTTGCAGCTTATTAATTCCAGAACTTATTTGTTTGCTTTGTAAAACACCACAACAGAGCGCTTAATTACATTAACAGTCTTCATTATCTGGGATAACAATCAGCCTGTTCTTAGGAAAGACGTAAACCTGAAATAGCATGAAGAGTAATTTCCTCTCCCAGCTTCAGCGAGGTTCCTTCACAGGCCACTTTTATCAGCAGTAACATCGTTCTCTTCTTGCTGTAGGTGCCTTCAGTAAATGGGTATATTAATGAAGACTCAGGCTGAAAACAGCCATTTCATTCACCATACTCTTTTGAATGCCAGTCTTTATCCGTAACACACGTGCTATTTCAGCCCATGCCACCAAGAGCAGAGCAAATGATAAATCAGTCAGGCAGAAGTGTTCGCTGCAAGGGGATTGGAAAGAAGAATAAGTGTATATAAACCGTGAAAAATTATAGCAGTGTGATGGTAAATTCACAAAGCACCTGAGCTCGAAAGTCTGTATTTCCGCAGTATAGTTTGGTTGTTGTAGTGAAGGGAAACCCCTCTATAAGGTAATTACAGAGCACAGGTAGTGAGAGAGCACTGCTGGGCCTGTGGTAGCCTTCAGGTGTGAAATTATTCTTGCAGAACTTGAGCTGAAGTGTAAACCAGGGCCCTGCATGTCCCCTCACCCTTCCCATGAGGGCTGTCTTAGTTCTGGCTAGATCCCAGCAGAGGTAATCACATCGTGCCCGCTCTCCCTCTGCCTCAGTTTTGATCTAACCATCCTTAAAACTGGTAACTTTTGCCATAAAATACGGCGTATTGCTATTGCTGCTCCTATGAACCCCAGGAACAACGAGAAAGTTCCTTGTTAATGGCACCCCACCATGGAGTTTTATTTAACTTCTTCCTTCCTGCATTGGGAGGAATTGTGAGCCTGGAGGCATGATTCCTGCTCTGGCAGCATGGGGGGACACAGCCATGTGGTGGCCATTGGCTCTGCTGCGAGAGAGACCTCTGCAGATGTCCCTCCGATAGACCTGGGGCAGGATTTGAGAGGGGAAATGATGGGCTGTAGCTTGGAAGTTGGAGAGGATGCTGAAAGGAAACGGGGAGGTTCACTCTCAACCTGGGTGTGGGAGCTGTTTCTCTCAGTTCCTCCACCACGGTGCGGTGGTGGTGGCTGTGGGAGCACATCCTGGTGTGGTCCTGAGTGCCAGCCACTTTGAACAGAATGGCATGGATGCTTAACTTCTTCTTCTACATAACCAAACTGAAACTGCTGCTTGGCAGGGCTGGGCTGGACAAGGAACTTTCTAGAGTTTGGTAGATGAGGGATTTTCTTCCCAGATCTTGCTGATTTTTCAGGATTTTGGGCTTCTACATCTTTTGCCTTGACAGCTGCAGTTGGATCTGTCCAAAGGGTCCATCTCCCCTTGCATATATACCAGGTCATTTCACCTTTTGCGGCTTCACAGGTTTGAAAGCCCGCGTTTGAACATAGTTGCAGTCAAGTTCAGTTGGAACTAAACCAGGAAAGACACAAGTATGATGTGAAGGAAGGCTTTGATTCCCTTCCTTCAGAAGCAAGTGAAAGGCCTCCTTTTTTCTCCCAGCCTCTGACAGTAAATGTTACAAGAAAGACAGTGAAGGAATTGGAGGCAGTGATGCTCCTTGGTTTTCAAACGTGGTTTAAATGCATCATGAGCCTGTCCTTATAGAACACATGTTGCATAAG
>NW_009934263.1:0-60358 GCF_000696875.1 Nestor notabilis | reverse complement strand
TTCCAAAAGGAAGCAGAGCCCTCGGCTGACCCAGCATCCAGCCCTGCCGACAGTGGGGAGCAGAGGGTGCCATTCCCACTTAAGTACTTTAGCACCAAAACTAATGTTCTCCTCCTGCCCCAATGTGTTTCTGCCTCCTTCCGCTGGTGCAAGCAGGGTATCAGCAGTTGGTGGGGTGGGAAACGGGAGTGTCTGTTCTTGCCCAGATGTAGGATGCAGGGTGGGAGAAAGCAGACCAGCATGTTGGTTGGGGAAGGTGTGGAGCTCATCCTGGGCATTTGGAGGTGCTGTGGTTATCCAGGGTGGGGAAGCTGCTATTAAGGCAGTGCTTTGGGGCAAACTCAGCTGAAACAAAGAGCAAGGCAAATGCAGAATGAGCAATAGGAAAGCCCTGAGGATCAGCGCCATTGACCGCACTGACCCAAGCAGTGTTGTGGACACCCAGCTTGTCCTCCAGCCTCTAGATCCCACTTCAGTTGTATAGGACAAGCAGACTTATTCTTACATCCCTGGGGTTGATCTACTCTGAGTACACATCCCTGCGATGTAATCAGTGCTGAGAAAGACAGTGTTTTGTAAGAGCTACACCCTTGCACCATGTCTGTTTCCTCATTTGTCTGCATTTTTCTGCTTACTGGCTGCATGTAGGAAGTTTGAAAGGAAAGGGATTGTCTATCTTAGAAAATCCCACATTTTCCAAACATTAAGTTCCCGCTGAGCTGTGTTTTCTCTGTTCAAAGTTACCTTGTTCTCATTTTCTGGTTTTGTCTCCTGAAGTGAAAAATCACCTTCAGGGGAATGGAGGGGCCCATTAGGGGTGTGTTGACCTTCAGGTTCTGCCCAGTATGAATTCCTCTCGCCCCAGTCATCAGGGGTTTTTTTCCTAGCACAATACTCCCATTTCAGCTTTTTGATTAATGGCATGAATAAATAGATTAGAAAGCAGCAGAATAGGCCATAAAAAAATCGTCTTCTCTCTGCCCTGCTGCCCTTCTTCCCCTAGGGCCCTGAGCTGATCCCCAAGAAGAATACTTCTGGCAAAAGCAGAGGCATTCCTAGTAAAAATGCCCTAATTGACAGGAAAATATTTGGTTTTTTCCCTATCTTTTTGCACCGTGTTGCCCCATCCTGCTCGCCCACTCAGCTTGAAATCAGAGGTGCATTGTCTCTACCCACAAGTGCTTTTAGGACAGATGACCTGGTTAATGTTTATGGGGTGTTGCGGAAGAGCAAAGTATCAGTGCTGGTACAAGCAAAAGCAATACATGCCTTTTATCCTGGTTTTGCCAAACAACTGTTAACAGAGAAAAATAAACAGATTTTTCTAAAAATACCTTGAGGAGAAGCTGTGTTCTCTGTTGGAAAGAGGGGTTGACCTTTAGAAGAATAGAGCTTTAAAAAAACCCATAGTGGAGAGGGAAAAGTTACATGCGTTATAATTTTCACTGTAGCAAGACAGTCACTCAAAGCACTCTACAAATCCAGTCCAATTTTAATCCTCAACCTCTGTTTATGTAATAGGTTCCTGAGGCTATTAACGCCAGCCTTTTACCTTATTATTGTATCCTGTAAAAATAAAATTACACCCATAATACCATGACAGCCCTTACAAAAATGTGCCATTAGACAATTATATTGCAACACAGCAACTCTGGAGACTGCGGGGAAGTATTTCTCATACAGCCTAATTGTTGTATCAATAGCATTTTCAACACCCTGGTTACTGAGGAAGAAAGAACATGATGATACCATATGTAAAATAGCGTATTTTGAAGTACTGATTCCAGGGCCTGACTGTGACAAGAGTGCTTGAGTTATGACTGAAATCCTTGTAAGAACTGTACTTGAAACAAATCCATGATTGAAAAGGTTTCTTGTATCATTCCTCTTCTCTCTCCCACTCCTAAGCTAGTGTCTGTTTTATTTTAGTTATTTTGAGATGGGAAATATTTTGACACTGGAGTTTTAGCTAAAAGAAATACTAGTGCTGATGAAAACGAAATCCTTTTATTCCTTTCCTCCAGATCCTTCAGTTCTGAAGATTTATTTCTGCCTGCAGAGTTATCCTCTCTGCTTAACTGGGCAGTAATTGATAGTGTGCATCGCGATAATTAGTCTAACAAGTCTCCTAAACCCCAAGCCCCACAGCTACCTTTAAGTTCCATATTGCCTTTACTGCAATGTAAATAAAAGCTTTAGGAAAGGAATGAATAATAAAAAAATTGATAGCGAGGAAGCCTCCTTGCCCTCTCCAAGGGGTTTCCTCTTCTCATTTTTAATGAGGCCCATATTAGTTGTCATTTGTACCTTCCCTGATGAATAGTTTGGAAGAAAAGCTTTCTCTGTGCACAGCAAAATTTGTGCCAAGTTGCTGACCTTTGCTTTTGGTGGGACCTCATTTGAGTCTCGGTCCCAAGCCCAAACATATTGTTGGATCAATCATGTTGATTTTTGGCTCTGATAGTAATGTGCAACTAATGAGTTGCACGGTATACACATTAACCTCAGACCCGACAGCACTAATGCCAGTCACAGAGCAGAATCGTGCTGGGGCTGCAGGGAAGAAATACAGTGCTGGCATCTTAATAGAAGAAGGCAATTAAAAACAGTAGAGCAGTATCACAGGTTCACTGCTTGTGGGATGTAGGATTTAATCAAAGCAGAAAAAAACAAACCATCTTCTGTCTGTTCAGGAAAAAAATAAAATCTTAACACTGTAAAGGTGCTTTATGAACTGTGAAATAGAGAGGAAAGCCTGAATGTTTAAGCAGTAAGATAATGATTTTACTACCAAAAGGAAATCTACTTTGGGGAACAGCCATTGAATAACATTAGATTTAACCTTGTCAGGGTTACCATCTAATGATTATCATGGCATTGCAAGGAATTGCTATATTTTTTTTGATTAGTAGATACCTTGTTTAGCAATACTTCAGCAAAGTTCTGTCCTCAGAAATAAAGTTCTTAAGATCTATTGTTAAATTACCACAAACAGCCAGTGTCACTGGTTTTGAAAGCAGCTGTACCTGATCACTTCCAAAACTAACGAGCACTTCCATTGAAGGGCCAGATTCTGATCTCATTTTACAGTTGTAAATTTAGGGAGACACAGTGTTTCGCTAATCATCCCCATGGAGAGATGGGCAGAAATCCCAATATGCACAATATCCTTCTTCTGGCTATTTTCCTCACTTGAAGGATTTGGAAAGAAAGGAATTGTTGCATAGAAAGGAACATTTCCAGTTTTAATGTAAGCCCTAAACAAGCAGCTGCAGGGGACAGAGAAATAGAAACGGAATAAATGTCATTTCTACAAGTCACACACGGTTTTATGTTCTCTTTGTGCAATGGAAAATGATCAATAAGGCTGAAGGACTGTTACTGTTTCAAACAGCAAATCCAGTGAAATCAGAGGGAAGAACCCAAAGTACATAAAGATGTAATCTTTGGTGTTCACGTTAGACTTTGGATGCAAGATAGGAAAAACAGCCTGAAAGGGGTAGGGTGAGAAGGGGGTCAGTGGGTAGGACAATTCAAAACAGGATCTTCTGGAAGAGCAGTGTTCTCTAGGTATATGATAAACTGCTCCATCGTTGTATTGTTCTAGGTAGAGTTCCCTGTACAGGCAGCATTATCAAGGTCTGGAAAGGGTAGACGTGAAAGAAGTGAAGTGGCCTCACATTCATGTGAGACATTTGGGACGTATCCTATCATATATACCATAGGGGTAAGAGGAAGTGGGTGCTGTTGTATCACACCTGACCTCATGGCAGAACCTGTTGGAATGACACTGGATTTTTTCCAGCACTAGCACAGCACACAGAAATAATGCAATTCCAACAGAGATGTGATACACTGTCCTTAACAGTAACCACACAATAGGATCCATGGAAAAGTCTGAAGTCTGATTTAGAGCTGCTTTTGCTGAAATGTCCTACATTTTTCCTGGTCTAATAGTGGCATTAAGTATTTTTCTCTTTTAACAGCTTAGTCTTTTTTAAGAAAAGTCAGACAGGGGCAGTAGAGTCACAGGTGTAACAAGCAATAGAAGTTAAACTTATGGGAGATAGGAATGAGAAGAAATTGCTAAAAATGGTAGCACTTAGCATGCTATGATGAAGGGTGAGCCATCTGGTCAGCAACTTCAGCAAAAGCACACCCATTCTTCCAGCTACAGCTGCAAGGCTGTTGAGGACCATCTCACAGATCTAGATGGATACCCTGGAATACTTTTTTAGGTACAGGGATTTGCACACCCTCCTTTGTGTTGGCTTGTACAGTGCTCCCATTCAATAGTCAGGGTGCAGAAAGGGGCTCTGAAGCCAAAGGGGTCGTTTTTTTGGCTGTACATCAGCAGGAGACCCTATGTGGGGGTTTGGACCTGCTGCTCCCAATGTAGTGACATTGCTACTGGAAACAAATGGACTTCCTAAAGGTTTTCTCAGATGTTGTTTGGATTCCCGGAGTTTCAGGTGCTCATATGGTAACAGTAGCCCTGCTGGAAGGAAGCACCTGGGTTTTAATCACTAGATGCTAACGGCTGGTAGCCACAGTGAAGATTCCTTCAACTGTGTGAACATGTCGTGTTATTGTTGGGGTTTTCTTTATTTATACATTTCTGCTGAGCAGATGCTGCTGTGCTGACATTCAGTTGTTGATCTTGTGCTGAAAATAGTTGCAGGCATCGGCCAGAGTAGGCTGTCAATGGGTAGTATGGATATAGCTGCTTTTTTGTGCTCCATACTGGAAATATCAGTGATGTTTATGGAAATGGCTCTAAAAAGTTCACTTTGAGGAGAAGCCTGCTATGGAAATAGAAGCTTAGCTATTTGTTTATGGAATGAAAGGCTTGTGCATTATGAAAAGAAGTGTTTTATGGTGTTGTCTCTGGCCTCATCTCATCCCATGAGGCTTTCTGCAGGGTCCTTCAAGAACTTGAGGTTTAAACATACACATGTGTTCATTCCACTTAAAAAATGCTTAATATTGCCATGTTCTTTGGATCCCTGAATCGTACATTTAAAGAATATAGTAATTTTATCCCACCTAAACTTCCAAAACAGAGGTTTAAATCTGCTTGCCCAAAATTGGACACAGGTTTTAATAAGGCAAAGACAACTGGAAGAGATGGAAGAAGCTGGAGGTATTGCAGAGAGGAGCAGCGTGGAGAGGGATTCCATGGCTGTGGGGGTAGTATGAGAACCGTTTATGTGACATTTTGTTTACAAGTCCCCCTGCTTTTGTTTCCTGTGGGGAAAGTTGGTTGTTGAGGATGAGCTGACTTACTGTTGGGTTCTTGCTTTGTTGTTGCTAGAGTTTGAAATGAGGAAGAGAGCAGCACTGATTCTGGTAGTGACTGTTGTGGTTAATAGCACAGTATTGACTAATAATAAATAGTATTAATAATTATGTTAGTATATGAGGGCCTAGCCAAACCTGGAATGCCATGGTGTGAGATCGAAGCATAAACAGTACCAATAGGAGTAAACCCTGCTCCAAACTCCAAACCATCTGAGTGGCCAAGGTAAAGGAAGGAGGAAACATGGAAACACACATTAAATGTGTCTCTGCTGTGGTTTTTGTTCCTGTGAGACATAAGCCAAATGGCCAAGTGCAGAAAGATGAATAGATCTTGGGAGAAGGGAAGAGTGGAACAGCACTGGAAGAGATTGGGAGATGAAGCTGAGCTATGGAAGCCTGAGGGAAGGTGACAGTGGCAGGAGCAGCCCACTGATGAGCTGTGGAGACTGTTGGGTGCACACAGGTGTACAAATTGTTGTGTGAGCTGGAAGGTGCTGAAATATCCCCTGTTGGCAAGAATAAGACCAGCCTTCTCTGAACCTTTAGAACCCTCAAACATTAATACTTCACAGCTGTAAGGAGACCTCAAAGAGAGGAACGTTACCTTTATCTTCTTTCCCTTCAGATTGGACAGAGGGGCTGTTTGCACTCATCAAAGGTCATGTACATCATCAGTTTCCATTAGCCTGGACATGTCAAGTAGAACTTCAGTCTCTAGACCCTTCAAATAACTTGAAACAGCTGCTTGGATATTTGCAAGCACAAGCAGAAAGAATGGGCTGTGGTTACAGGATCACATCCAAGCAAGTGAACCATTCTGAAAAACAGTCATGAGGAGTCAACCACTAACTGATACTGGTTACACACCTGTAGCCCTGCCTGGACCTGCAAAAGGGTTTTGGAAACAACAGCTCTGCAGGCTGCCCTGCTGAGAAATGAAATGTAGGAACCCCAGGCTCAGAGGTAACACAGATCACAGGCTGCTTTTCTACTAGGGAAGCAAATAGCCACCACATTCTCTTGTGTCAGTTTAGAGCCCAGGATTCAGCAGCAGTGAAGGTTATGTGCACGTGTAGGTAACAGCAAATGAGGTTTGCTTCAGACCTCCTCTTTCCCTTCTTCTATCACTCTGCAGTTCTCCCCTGGCTTTCCTGGTCGCTGACTGCCCCTTCCTGTGATTTTAGCTGGGTTACCTGAGGATGTGCACTGTCTGAGAATGTACTTTTAAATAAATAGTGCTTTTAAAGGGCACTGGTTATATGCGTGAAAATGTGGTACTAGCTGGCCTGGCATAATTTAGAGTAAATCCATTGACGTCAGTAGAACTGGATGGATATAAATATAATTGAAGTCAGATCCTGTATTTTTAAGGTTAAGCCTAGAAAAGGCTGTAACTTACTCTGCCCCCTCACTTTATTTTCTCTTTCATGCCCTGCCACAAATATGAACGTCTTAATTGGGATTTGGTCTATTTCTGCCCAGATTAATCAAAGATCTGTCAATAAAGAATTTTAGGAGGTGCAGAGGTGGAGCCCTTCTGACCCCACACCTATCTTTAGAAAATCTCACTGGCTGCTGGTTCTGAAAAGCCTTGGCAGCAGTTGTTCTTTTTTGCCTTGGTCAGTTATGTCAAGCAGCGTATCTGTAGCTATGTTTAGTTCTGAGCACAAACATGAGGCAGAAATGGAAGCTTTTTGGCAAGCAAAGATCATGATTTTCAGCCCATTCGCACAGAATGGTGTTAATTAATAGATTGTTTTCTGACAAATAGTTAATTGTGCCTGACTGATTTCCATATGGCTGAGGAAATAAAAAAGCGTGGTATTTAAAAACCCAGAAATTTTGGTGTGAAACTGCTGGTATGATATCCAATCCAATCCAGTCCCATTTACTATACTTCTAAAATGGGTTATGTGAATATTGGTATATGACAATGTTAACGAAGTACATAGTTTCCACTTTTCTTTTTGCGATTTTATGCTGGTGTTACACAACTAAGTTACTTCAGATTTTTATATCAGCATATTTAAGATGTTTAGGTCAGTGCAAACTACAGAAGAGATCTCAATGAAAAGACAAAGATTTATCTCCATAGTAGGAATAAAACCAGAAGAAATAATTTGTAAGGTTTCCCAGGGACTTCACAAATGGATTTCTAACACCAAGAGTTGAATTAGGCGTAGTCACTTCGTAATGCTCATACGTGCTTGTCCTCTTGGGGTTTTCACTGTCTTGTAACCGCAAAAGCATAGCAGCTCTATGATGTTCATGTTACCCTCAGCCAGTTCTTACTGTAAATTGCTGGCACTTGTTGCCTGAGGTGATTTATTAGCCCACAGCAGGGAAGAGTCTTCCATTGATGAAATCAGTTGGTTCATGAGGTAGTATATCTCTTGTGCCAAAAATCATTTCTCTTTAGATATGTGATGTGATTATTAAGAGATGTGAAACTCAAATGCTGTTACCAGGAAGTTCTATGTTTTATTAAATTATGTATTTCAGGAATAATTCTTAAATCTCAAGCCTTAGTTTCTCATCCTGGCCCTAGGAGGATAACCTGTAGCATGCAATCTGTTTATACAGCTTTAGAAATTAACTTTATTCCTCCCAAGTGTTTTTTTTCTAGAGGAATGTTCAGTTCTCAGTAGAATTGTCCTATGAGTAGTTGAATGCTGTGATTATTGAAAAAATACGAAACACTGAGAATTAAAACCAGATAAAGAGCATTAACTTTCAAAATTGCATAGCTTGTAGCATGTAATTTGCTGGTGTTTGTAGGGTTTGAGTCTGTAGATTGATGTTCCTCACTGTGTATCTTTTAGTAATCTAGATGAAGTAACATGGCGCAGCACTAAATCCATTTGTCCTGTGTGTCTAATATAAAGCTCAGCATAGATAACTGCCAAATAGAAGGTTCTTTATGCTTGTCTTCCTTGTATAGCTGTGTTGAATATTCATAGTTTCAATTAACATATGCCCTTCAATTTTGCTCCATTTTTGTTGTAGATAGTAGATTAATTAAAAGAATTGTTGCAATAAACCCCTGGGCAGTGATCTTGTCAGATCTTGTAATATAAGCAGTATCAGGTCTGCGAAAGTGATGCCTCTTTAGAAGTGGCATCCTGATCATAGGTCCAAACCTCATAGCTTGAATACTCAAGGGAGAGTTCTCCTGTTACCACCTCCTAAAATAAAGGGGGCTCTCATTTTTATTGTACGTTCCTATCCACAGAATGAAGCTTCAAACTATGGAATGCCAGCAAAGCGAAAAGGCTTGATGTTTCAGCAAGAATTAAAAATGTATTTTAAATACCAAGCAAACCTCAGAGTGATTTTTAAGCCCCACTTGACATCCCCAAGGGAGCTGTGGCTGGCTAGAGCTGGTAATACTGGTTTCCGATTAAAGCTGCCTTGTCGGTTATTTTTGCAATGTTAGGGATGTGTGTGCATTTCTTCTTGTAGCAGATAGGTAGTGGTGACAGCTACCCAGGAAAGCACGGGACCAGTGACAAACTGCAGTTCTCCTTTAGCTCTGAGCTTTCTCTCCCGAGTTCTTGCTACTTACCCATTTTCTCCGTGACCATCACTCTCCTGAAATCACTTTGGCAGAGTCAGAGTAATGACCATCTTAAACAAACATTTAGCTAAAACCCAGATTTGAATGTTCTATTAGTCTTCCAAGCATGTAATGGTATCTGACCTCACGGTATCCCCGGTACCACAATGGCATGTGCTCCATCCAGCATGGGCAACAATTTCCTAATGGTGGAACTGGCCAAGGACTAAGATAGAGTAGCTGGGGATTTCTGTCAGCGAAGGTTTTAAAGAACAGGTTAGACAAATCTTGGGAGCAAGGTCTGTCCTTTCCTGAGCAGAGGCTGAGTGAGTTGATCTTTCAAGTCATCCAGGAGTGTGTGGAAGAAAACCTTCTGACACAGCTGGTGAGGGAGCCATCTAGGGAAGGCACCCACTGGGCCTGTTGTCTGTAAGCACAGAAGGACTTGTGGGTGATGTGACGGTTGGAGGCTGTTTTGGGCAAAGTGATCAGAAAATGATAGTTCTCAATTCTCAGAGAAGTAAGGAGTGGGTCAGCAGAGCTGCTGCCTTGGGCTTCTGGAGTGCACCCTCAGTCAGTTTCCAGATGGCACCAAGTTGGGCGGGAGTGTTGATCTGCTGGAGGGTAGGAAGGCTCTGCAGAGGGATCTGGACAGACTGGATCAATGGGCTGAAGCCAGTGGTATGAGGTTCAACAAGACTCAGTGCCAGTTCCTGCACTTGGATCACTGTCTTTTTTGGGGGAAAAAAGTAACCATTCTGCCCATCAGAAAATTCTGAATTTGATAAACTAGTTCTAATGAACATTATGTTTCAGTTCCTTTTCATTCCCCAGCAAGAAAGCAGATATTTTTCTTGAGGATCTTAGGTTGTGGAGGTCTGTCATTGTGCTGGCAGAGATCCAGACTTTCTAGCCATTTAAAAAGATACGGACTCAAATAATTGAACGGCTTTGAAAATGACAACCAGGTAAATAAATCAATAATTCATAAAAAGACTAATACAGGAACTTTCTGTGATAGGTCTTGGCTTAGACATCCAGGTGAGTATGTTTGGATTCCAAATTGTGACTAATTTTCACCAAACTTTTTAGAAAAGAGTGGTTGCTCCGCACTTTTTCAAAATGAAGCCAAGTTATTAAGGATTCTACTGGAATTTTTCAATAAGGCTTCCAAATATTTCCCAGCACGTTCAAAATTCCAGTTATGAAGCATTCCATACAGGTTTTATCAGTGTTTTTTAAAGATAATGCCTTGCCGTGCCAGGCATGTAGTGAATTCATGCGTTTGCTTGAGGTCATTAGTTACATCGCAGTCCATCAGTATTATTGAATATTGATCAATGACACAGGAGACTGAAATGACATAGTATTCTGGTCTGTCCTTGAGACAACAGAATAATAATGACAAAGAAAGGTTTTGTTCTCTCTGTATTGCTCCCCAACTATTTTTTCTTCCAGCACTCCTGGTACATAATGACCCTTGAGTAAAGTAGTCAAATCTGTCAGTCTTCAAAAGGTACCAGTGATGATGGACCATTATTTCTGAGATGGGATACTAGGAAAGACAATGTGATAAAGGCACAGAACATCTTCTGGGACAGATTTGAGTCACTATAGTTTTAATAGTAGACATTGATGATTACCTGTCCTTCACCAAACAGACACCATCATAATTTCAGTTGGCATTTTACATGCTTAAGCCATCATTAAAAGCTGCAAGCTGCTTTCAAATCAGAACTCCACCTCCAGCATTCACATTTGTTAGGGCGTTGTTGACAAGTGTTCTTGAGCTGATGATTAGAAATCCATGCGCTTTTACTGAATTGAAGGATGAGCTGCATGTATCTTTTGAGGTACACTACTTTTGAGGTAGTGGGTATTATTACTCATTTATCCTAATGTGGTATCCACTTGATCAGCTGAAGTCAGATTCAGTTGTAAATTATAGACTCTTTAGAGAGAGCAAGTTGAAACTGTGGTGTCTTTATGTTGATTCTACTCCTGTACAGTTGCCATTGTGCCCCACTGGTGATGATGAACTCCATCATAAAATGCATCACCTTGGCTTGATCAGAAAACTGCTCACAGCAAAACTCCAGCATGGGGCAACAAACAAGATCTTAATGGTGCAATTCCTCCCACGTTTTAATTCTGTGATTTTTATTTAAGTCTTTATTAAACTTCAGGCAGCTGCTGTCACCAGCTTTTTGGTGATAAGTGCACGGGACATGTTTCAGAAAGCAAGATTACAGCCATTCTCACTTGCAGTCTGAAGAGCCCAGACACCTCATGGACAAGGCATGCGGGAACACACAACAGATTCAAAGATGTCTGCTAATAGCATCTTCAGTTCTATCCTGAATGTTCGGTATGAGCATGCTGGAGGAGAGGGAGATTGCTGGGTGAAACACAGATGTTCTAAAAATGTTTCTCTCAGTACCAAATCATAATTTCCCGTTTCTCAAGTTGCGGGTATTGAATCCTCTTGCTGTGCACCTCCAAGAAGAATTTGGCTCCTTCTTTGGCTCTGTAGCATGGGAGACAGGTAACCCTGCAGGTTCGTTTCCTAAGGACCTAGTCCAAAATCTAAAGAGTTTTTAGAGAAACTCCAGCTGACTTCACCAAGCTATGAAGCAAACCTCCACTAAAGAACTGGGATCAGGCATGCTTGCTTGGCTCTAGGAAAGGTCTCGGATCACCTGCCATTCTTGCATGGGTAAGTAGAGAGGACCAAGGTGTTTCTCTTGACATTTAGAGGTATTTGGATATGAGCCAGGGCTGTCTTAAAATCCTATTAGTCCAGAGAGTTGGGACATTGGCTTGAACATAGTGCCCTGCTGACGTGGTTGACTGTGTTACTTCTGACGAAAGTTGGCTCAAGTCTTGTCATTTTAAAGGATATTTAGAAGGAATTCAGACATGAACAGACCCGTCTTGAGAATGAGTGTCCTGTCCATACTCAGTAGTGCCCGTTAACTGTGGCTGCCGGTATATACCTGGGCTCTGCTTGGGATGGTGCAAGTATTAGAGCAGCGTGGTCCTTGCCGTGGTTCCCACCTGACCTGTGTGGCTCTGGCTGTGCATACATCAGTGGCATCATGCCCAAGCACGTGTATCACTCACTGCTCACAGGAGGCAATATTGTGCCCTTTGGGGGATTTTTGTCTGTGCATCGATTGTAATCCAGATCTGACACTGGCGTAAGCCACCTCTGAGCCGTCACCAAGGTCAAAGAGAGAGAAGAACAAACCCAGACACATTTTCATTAGCTTTTTTTTTCCCCCTAAACAATGTGCACATTGTTTCCTGTTGAAGGCTACAAAGTTTAACAGCAAAACACATCTCATCCATGTGTGGCGTGGGAGGTGTTGATCTGCCCTGCCTATGGCTGTCACTTACACCCACTCCTGCATTGCAAATCGCCTCCCATCAAATAAGCTCACAGAAATACCAGCCCTGTTGCATATGCTGAGGTTTGCATGATATATTTCTGCATCACTGCTGTTCATCTTGCAGAAATCCTTTTCAGTCCCAGCTGTTATTTTCAGGAACTGACAAGTAGGTTTCTGTAAATGAATCACATTTATTCTGAACAAGGATATAACCCTTCATCAAAAGACAATGAAGAGGCAAGAAACACATAGTAGAACACATCCCAGACTCTGTCAAAGCTGGCTCTTGTCAGCACAGAGTGATTTTAAGTGAGGGAGAAGGGAAAATAGCATGAAAAAAGTTTCACAAAATTCTTTCTTGGTTGCTCCTCCTGTGCTCTGTGTGAGCGGATAGTGTAGCTCCAGGATTTGGGAGAGGGTGATGGAAAAAGGGATTAAACCACTTACTGTAAGCGCAAACTTGCTGCCTTTACAGTGGTTCTCTGAAAGGCCACCTTTTGGGTACTTGCTGGCCTGCTGGCAACATACAGTTTGTTTATTAAACAGGGAATGTAATTGGAATGTCCCTTTTGAGTTAATGAAAATATAAACCAGCTTTTCAGAGTACACCAAGGCCTCTAATTGAATTATCTGCGAGCTTCATAGATTAAAAGTATTCTTTCATCCATTCCTGGCAACCTGAAGGAGGTGAATAACTGAAATTCAGAGAAAAGCCTTATGAAAAGGAGACCTGGCAGAGGAAAGAGCAAAGGGACAAACCATCTGTAAAAGTATTTGTCTCCGCTGAGATGCCCATTGTCTCTACAGCAATTGATTATGTGTGAAAATCATTAAAGATCTGGAAGTTGTGACACCCATCAAAGGGGCAGGGGCTCCTATCACCTGCAGGAAAACAAGCTGTCTCCTCTTTGAAATGATGTTTGCTCTGTATCAGAGGAGTTATTCTTTAAGGGTACCTTGCAAGCAGCAGCCTTAAGCATGTGAGCAGTTGTCAGAAAACCAGCAGGAGCAGTCCTACAGGTAGCAGTGAGCTTGCTACGTCGTTATTTGCAGAGTCAGTCCTTCAGACCACAGGTCCTACCCTAACAGTGCCTGGAGCAGTGCTACCCCACCACTGAAAAGGCAGCTAGAAGTGGCCAGAGCCCAGGGGCATCCTTGATGTGGCGGGGTCTGCTGTGTCCTCATCCTGTGTGAACCATATGCTTTCTGAATTAAAGCACTTTTGCTTTGTATCAGCCAAAGGTGATGGACAAGTTCTTGTGCACTTTTCGTTCACCTTCACATTTATGTCTGTTCCTGCCATATGTCCGTATGGAAATTCAGAGCATTTAGACTGACTTTGCAGAGGAAGCCTGGGGCCAAGCAAGACGTGAACACAGGTCTCCTCTGGTGTTATCGCAGGCCCAGCCTTCACTTCATTGTACACAAATAAATTAGGTTTCATCCCTGACACACATGAAAAGATTTCTGGATTTGACAAAGTAAACTAGAGAGGTGCATATGGGAAAAAGTGGGGTTTGCACTTCAGGGGTGAGTGTATGAGGAACAAAGGGGTTTGCAAGTAGCGAAAAGGATGCTTCACTGCACTGGGGTTTTTTTGTTAGACTCTGTTCTCCCTTTTCAGATTTGTGCTTGAAGACTTTGATCTATAGACATAGTGTGTCTAGGAAAGGAAAAAAAACAAGTTTGCTTCTTGTATAAACATTTAGAGCTTCATTGACTTGAAGTGGAATTTCACCTGAGAACATAAGCAGTGACCTCAGCTGAGATGAGGAGAGCATGGAGAAGGGCACTGGTGCCTGTTGCTTAGAGTTACCTGAACAGTGCCCAGAAGACTAGTGAAAAACTTGCTGATTCATTTTAGTGTGGTGGGAGGTCTCAGGAGTACTGATTCTGCTTTCTCCATCTAGATTTGAGTTAACATTTTTGGCTTTGAAAAAGGGTTGAGGTTGAAAGTTTTTGGAGTGGTTGGTAATTTTATTTGTGTGCAGCACAGATCAGTGCACTTTGAATTGTACATATGTATGTGAACTGTAGCAAAGAAATCATAGTGCAAGTGCCAGAATTCTGCAAAACTCTGGCTAAGAAGCTGGCCCTAACCATAGTCTAAAATGGATCTCAAATGATACTCTTACAGAAGTATTTCCTGTTATCTTTATGATAAGTCCAATTATAAAACCTTTAAAACTTGAACAAATCTTTCACTTAGTGGCCTGTAAGCAGCATGTTTTTTGCTTTTATTTTGTAGTTTGCTATTACACTCGTGCTTGGTACGACACTTGTGTGAGCTGGATTAATTTCCCATGCCAGTTTGTTCTCAGTATGCCCTGTAGGCTAACAGTGTATTTGCAGCCTCTCTTCTTCCTTTGTAAGATTTGCTATTACCATTTACGGGACAGCATGTTCTCTTTTGACACCAGTGTCAACTGCTCGTTGAACAGCACGACATCGGCTGTTAAAGCCTGATCCAAGCCCCAACAAAACCAGGGAACAGTAATGCAATTCAGGGGGTTTAAGGAAAGGCAGTACCTTTTATTAGGTCAGCTGTTACATTTGGAAAGAAAACAGACAAGCTTTCAGGCACACAAACCCTTCGTCAGGTCTGAAATAGCAGCAGTATTGCTTACACCAGCATTCCTCAGCAGTAAGACAGCATAGTTTAAAAAATGTGTCTAAAAGTGTGTGTATTGCATGGCCCTTCTTACTGGGGAGGGCTTCCTAGCAGGACACAGGCAAGTATCATTCTTCTCTCTCCCCTTTCCATTATACACAGCACAAACAGGGGGTACATCCTACAAGAAGAGGTAATATAAGGTCCCTTATCCTTGCAAAATCTTACAGCTGAGTCATGTATTCTCCATAGTTTCCCTGCTATTGGGAAGGACTGTGGCAAAGCTATGGGCTCTGTTGTGCAGGTGGCAACCACAGGATCCACACTGGAAATTCTGGCTTCTAATGTTTATGGCTGTCCAGCAAATAGTTTTGGGACCAGCTGCCAAAGTGAGTTTTATTCTCTTTCATGTGGTTGCTTTACAGGGAACAGTGTTTCCCGAAGTTTCTGGAGTCACAGGTGACTGATAAGCCACCTACTAGCAAAGCCTGTGATTGAAAATGGTGCACAGGCAGGATGGTTCTGCAGAAAAGCAGTGAGAAGATTCCCACTTGGGAATTGCTTGTGGCCGCAGAATTGAAAAATAAGAAGTAACATCCCTGTACACTGTCTGCTTATTATGGATCTGAACATCCTGCTTTTTCATCCTATGAGAGATTTCATATTTATATTCATCTTTCTTCCCTGGAAATCTACAGAAGTATGTACTAAGAATCTTTCTAGTGAAAGAACATAGGCAGGTGCTCAAAAATTAAATGTTAACATTAACCATAATATTTATTAAATGTTAACATTAACTGTAACATTTCTTTCTATATTCCCACGCTAGGAACTAGCGTGTCAACTGTAGTTAATAACTGTGGAATTAAAAATCTGAGGATGCTTTTTGCTCATGTGAATATTTCCATGGTACATAAGCTGTGAGAACTCTGGATTTTGCATTCTTTTTGGAGTGTATTAATAGGTGTTTTAATTATGTGGCTTCTTTATTCAACCCTATTTGAAAATGAAAGGTTGCACTTCAATAAAACTGTCACCACAAGAAAATTGTAAATAAGTATTAACACTTCTGAAGAAATTAAAAGGAATAAATGTTTATGTCTGTAAGTTGATTAACACAGAGACGTGAACAACTAATGAACAAGCAATACTGTAAACAGGAATATGATTATTGGAAAAGCTTAATTGAAAAGGAAAAATACCTCTTAAAGATTATACAAGCCAAAAATCTTAGTTTAAGACCTGCTTTGGGCATTGGTGTTCTGGTGTGAAGTTACGGACGACTGTCTTGAAAGTCCTTAGATGCTCAGAACTTCGTGGAACTCTGTCTTCTTATAAAATACAAGTGTTTCAAATGTCGTTCTTCATCTGAATCCATGACTTAAGGTATATCGTACTTAAGGATCTGAGTCGCTGTTCCTGGCTGGGCCACTCCCAAGCCTGGCCAGCCTTTGATTGATCCTTTTAATAGGTTTCTCCACCCAGCAATGTGGCCAGTGACACATGCCTGAGGCAAGTAAACTGGTATCAACCATAACACAGAGACAAGGGCTTCTTTTTTGTGGAGAATGTCTTAATGGAGGACTCATGTAGACAACCAGATTCTCTAGTGAATCCCAGAATTGGTTTCATTCCCTGTAGTACCCAGCCAAGACATTTGGGGTTGAAAGCATGGCACCGACAGAAAAATGATGAATTTGTCTGTGAAATGAGGAATTAGTCTATGAAAGACGAGCTTCATTCTTATTTGGAACTACGACCTTTAATATTTCCATCTATTTTAAGACACTTCTATGTTGCCAGAATAGAGTAAGTGAAATCCAGGATCCATATTTGGTCCCCATAATAGTAATTGTGTAGCCATGCAGACTACCACATGTTTAGCCTGCAAAGCACGATTCCACGTCTGGATTCTGCAGCCAGTAAAGGGCTCTGATGCTGCAGTCTTTAGACAACTTCTACAGATGGGTCTGAAGTGTGGATGCAGATCTGTCACTGAGTCAATGATTCAGATCAACACCTTGTTTAACTTGGATCTTTTTATAAATTGGCAATTGTAAAACTCAAAAGAACGGTATGAAGGAAGGCGAAGCAATGAAAACATGAACTGCGGAGGAAAAAAGCTCCTAAACCACTACTTTTTACTACCTGACATTCTTCTTTAATAGTGATGATGTTGCAGCTTTTTTCACTCATGAAAATAGAAACAGCAGCAGCAGTGTCCAGCACTCAAGTTAATATGCCAGCAATACATGAATGGTGCACATTATAAATATACATTTAAGGGCCTTTCATGCATACCAGAGCTAAATGACAGCCAGCTCTGCCTCAGTTTTCTTCCATTACTGCATTTATGGAGTAGCCTGTAGTAAGGGAAGGCTGCAAGAGCTGTAGAACAGCAGATGTCATTGCACTTTACTCCATTTCTTCAGCAGCTGGTTATAAATCCATGTGGGAGATGCCAAAAAGCCAAAGAAGTAAAACTCTCTTTTGTTCATTATCTCATCCAGGACTCAATATGTTCATATTGTCGGTCTCTGTGCGGTGGTCACTTTGCCTCTTGTTTTACTGACACTTGCTCTTTTTCAGGTGCCAGGGGACAACGAGAAACACTGGAAGCCAGTGTTAGTGGTCTTGACGGAGAAAGACCTCTTAATATATGAGAGCATGCCGCGGATGAAGGAAGCTTGGTTCAGCCCTCTGCATACCTACCCCCTGCTAGCCACCAGGTACCTGTGCTTTTTTGTCAAGAGTGGTGGGAACAGCTTAGCCAGGAACAGCTGGTGCATAGCTATATATCACACTTGAAATGTCATGGTTTGAGAAGCAGATTCTTCTTCAATGGGCCAATGTGCTCAGCTTAACTTCTCTCTTCTCCATTTCAAGTTCTGGCCAAGGGTGATGGGCAGAAGCACACCACAAGGGTTATGGACGCTGCCGTTTGGCCCAGTTGCAGAAGCAGGAGTGCTGAAAAGGCTGAGAGCTCGATCTCCTGAGATCTTGATCTCAGAGTGCAGACCTGAGGGCTTAGCAGAAGCACTCAGCTGCTTCTGCAGGCTGGAAAAGGTGAAATTGTCGCCCTGAGTTGGATGTGCTGGTGCAGCAGTTCTGCACCACCAGACTGGGGCTTCTGGGGGGATCACGCTTCTCATGGAGATGCTTAATTTCAGCACAGCTTCTGTTTCTGCTCTAGCAAATGAATTCCTGGCTTTTTTAGCTTAAAATGGTGTACTTGAAAGACTCATTCTTGAATCTAGGTTGGAAATAACCATCTGCATTATTTCAAAGGTATCCATCAACACTAATTCAGAGAGAGCTTTCCCATGGTTGTCTTTATGCACTGGAAACTGTCCGTGCTTCTTGATGTGAATCTTAATCACGTTCCTCTGCCAGTATGGTCAAAGGGCTTGAGAAAGAGCTGCTCTTCCATTGTGTTGGCCTTGCTACAGGCCTCTATTGTACCATTTTCAATGAGTTCTCATTCAGAAGGTCTGGTTGCACAAGGTCAAAAGCAGTGGGTCTCTTACTGCGCTCTCATTAGTTAATTTGTGTTCTCGGTCTCTTGGTTCTCTCTCCAAATGAACTGAGGCTTTGCTGCTAAATCATTATATTAAAAATCCAAGCAAAACCCCTCAGTGAATTACACAGATGGTTGTTTTGTCTCAGTCTACCTACACATGATGGAGCTTTCAGACTTCCTGGGAAGCCAGCTTCTGACTCACCCTTTGTTACTGTCACTTGAGGTGAGAGCCTGAAGCTGAGCAGCTTGCAGCCTGCCACGTAGTGTGGTGGTGAAGTTTGACAACTCCAGATGACAGTGGCTGATTACAGCTGGGCAAGGCACTGGGACCAGAGGCTGTATCCAGGTCTGTCACTGAGCCTCAGAGTTTGTGAAGCAAGAGCTCCCCAGCAGATAGTGATGTGTTTCCTCCCCACTGCTTCACGGTGTCATTTGTACATGGACCCAGATTGTCCTCCTTGAAGTGACTGGAGATCCTGTGGAGCACTCTGCCCCTTCCTGTCCATGTGTTTGTACATGTAAAGGCAGCTCTTTGGTGGGCATTGCCAGCCCCAGCCAGCAGAGACCACCAACTTACTGCATGAAACAATCCAAGTCCTTGTCTTGGAGGACCTGTTACTTTATTTCTCAAGAGTTCAGATTTGATTGCAACTGGCTTGCCTTGAGTGGGGATAGTCATCTCCCTGTCTGATGGCATTCCCTTGTGAGTGGAGGAGCATCAGCCTTCAGATAGAGGGGAATGAGAAGGGTCTTTACAGACTGGAAAGATGGTCTGTAAGAGAGACAGGAAGCGATTTAGAAAGGACAAGTGCAAAGTTCAGTGCTGGGGAGTAATGAGCTGTGCTGGTTTGGGGTGGAAAATAAGTGACAAAATGGTTGCTCTGCCAGGAAGCATCTGGGCAATGTGGCAAAATTGCTTAAATCTGCGGTGTTCTGGTTTTGAGAGGGGAAAACAAAGACAAATCATCTCGGGTTTCAGCAGAAGTGCTGCATGTTGGGCAGATGTAGTGATCATACTTAAGTGCAGAGCATGACTAACGGCTTGGGTGATACACTGCTCTCATGGGAGGCTTCCAAAAAGATGCCAGTTAACTGTGGAAGGTCTAGAAGAAATAGATGCAAATGTAAGACACAGAAAACACTATTGGTAGGGAATACTTAAGAAACATTACCTGTTTACAGAAGTCCATGGAAAACATGTAAATGGCTTTCAAGTATGAAAATGAGACACAAGAAGGACAGGGGAGCATGTTCGCCAGGTCCCTCCTGGATACAACAGGACATAGTCGGCTGCATTTGTGGCAGGGGAGGTCCTGGGAAAGACATGGTGTGCAGGTGAGATACTGGATTAGATTCCCCGGGAAAGGTGTATGATCCTCATCAGTGGGGACTTTGAAGGATGGGTGATGCTGTGACCCTCAGGAGTGTGTTCATGCCCTGGGAAGGGGGGTGCACCAGGTGACATCCTGAGAGCTATTTCAGCCCCATCTCTGTGATTTCTTACTAATATCACTGTGAATTTAGCGCTTGGGTAAAAAGACAGCACATACACAGAACCTGGCATTCAGAATGGAGTCGCAATCTGATAAATACATATGAATACATGAATCCTCAAGGTGAGCAGATTACATAAACTGACAAGATTCCCCAAATCATTACACCTACTGTTTCGGATGATTGTGATTAAAACCCTGCAGCATCCTGCTTTTCTGATCTGTCGTGCTGAGTACAGTTATACAAGAAAAAAAGAGAGACCTACGCAGGGATTGCTGTTGGTATTGACTGCTGTGCTCACGCTCGGCCAGTGATTACCCTCCTCGTGACAGGCTTTTTAATCCCCTCTGTGCATTGATCAGTGCAGTTTGGAACTTTTCACCTGGAAAGTTTGCAGACCACATGTTGTAATCTTGGCTGCTCCCATCATTCAGATTTTTATGAGTCCTTGGGAAAACATTTTTGCTTAGCTAATGCATATTTGAAAAGCTGCTGAAACTGGAAAACTTCAGTGCCAGATACTGTAGAGAGTCATGCTTAATCTACCCAGGACATAATGAGCAGAGAAAATTGGAAAGTGGTGGAAGGATTACGATCTTCTTAGAGTATTTTAACAGCAGAATTTCAACATGTCCTTTTTGTTTGTTGATAACTTTGCCTTCAACCTATGGATGCTGTTAAGATCAAAAAATACTTTCCAGACAGTCTTTCACAGCTTTGTGTAGAATATGAGTAATAGCTCACAGAAAACTGAGATCAGATTTAAGTTGTTCCTTAAATCTCTGCACCGGGAGGTGCAGCAGCTGGCTCATAGCCCTGACTCCAAGGATCTTTCTGTCATAATCCCTATTTCAGTGTTTCCTTATGCCTGAGTAACAGTGCCTCCCTCTAGTTTGGGACTAGGGATTAAGTAATTACATCTTAAATGTTTGCAATCGAATTCCATTATCTATCATAGCCAGATATGAAATGAAAGGAAAAGAATAAAAAGGCAACCCATGTTGGACTCTGATTAAAGATCAGGTAAGTAGCTTTTGTGTAAAGCTGAGGTCTGGAACCGGAAAGTATTAAAGCAGTTTGATAGTTTATACCATGGGAAGTTGGGGAAGGAGCTTGAGCACTGATTAGTCATCTGTGCAAGTGGGCAGAGGGGAAGGTGGGGAGCACTGGGGCCCCCCAGCACCCCAGGACAGTGAGGGTGGTTGTAGCTCCCTCCATGCAGAACTTGAATTGAGCTCATAGGTTTCCAGAGTGCAGTCATTCCAGAGCAGATTGCAAATGCTAAGTCAGGGTAAGGACTGGTTTCAACATAACAAAGGTCAGATGATAGTGGCTTTCTACAGGGCAGAGCTGCAGGCTGTCAGTGCACTAGTATCATGGGCTCTTCTGAAATAAATCTTGAATGAGCAGCTGAACACTTGTTTCGAATGTCAGTCCTGGTCTCACTGTCCTTTCTGAAGAGGCCATTAGATTTTGCTGTTGCGGTAACTGGTTGAAACTCTTCTCAGAGCATTGAGATGAAAAGCAGGTCCCAGTGCATCTCACCCAGCACTTCATGTGCCCATCGTGCTATCACACCTTTGCAAAGAATATTGCTAAAAAGGTCCCTAAAATATAGAGAGACAAGGAAGACATTAGAGAAGATTGGAATTGTCTCCCCGGCTCCCTGGGGTACGCTGAGAGTTGCACTTTACAGCCGCTGCCTGTTATCTATGCTCTTCGCAAACAGACTTGATCGTGATGACCAACCTTCTCCTGCCCTCTTGCGGCTCTGGCTGCTCTGGGGAAAGGTGCTCGGGCTCCTGCATGCAGGAGATAGATACCCCAGAAACTTCCACAGAGCCCAGTAACCTTCATGGGCTGCAGGTGAATACTACAGGAGCCAGCCCTCCCCGCACACAACCTCTGCTGTGCTCAGAGTGACGGGAGGCAGCGCTGAGGGGAACCCTTCTGTGGAGTTTCTAAGACTATTTTTTGCCTTTTAAGGTATTTTTGTGGTCTTTGGGGTAAAATATCGTTTATGTAAATGAAGCCGCTTACGTGAATGCAACTTTATTAAAGCTTGGGAATCCTTTGACCTGTACCCAAATACATCAGTACTGACAGCTGGTACATAAATACTGTCAAATGTTCCCCTGCATATTTGTCTAGGTCGTGTTTAACTGCGTGTTCCAAAGCACGGTCTGGAGTTGTATGACAGAAAAGTCTTTTTATATAGTGAGACTGCATAATGCAATGGGAAGGCAGGCAAGAAACAGTGTTCATGTTGGATGTGTCCACACATTTTCATTTGTTCAGTACATCTTCTTTCTATCCATGTGCTGCAAAAGCTACAGTGCCAGTGCTTTGGAGAAAGCATGAAGATGTAGGGGAGCTCGGGGGGTGGATTTGAAGGGAAGTAAAACACTGGAACCATCTGTCTTTCACACATACAGTATCATAAGTATTAGAAAACAATTGCTAGCACTGCTGATGAGCACTGTATAAAGGGGAGGGGATGACACAGGGAGATGCTGGAATAGGTTTATTTGTAATGACAAACTTGATGTGATTTCCCACGCTGCTGTCTCACAGTCACCCCCAGCAGCAGAAGGCAGCATGAGAGTGGTGGCCATGCCTGCACTGGGGTGACTGGCCGGGGCCAGGCAGCACCACAAGTCACCAGAGATTTCAGTTTCCAGTCTCCTGCCTTAGTTATCAAGATGCAGCTTCTCCTCAGTTTCCATCTCCTCGTGCCAAATGAGAGTGAATTACAGGTTTGGGGCTGTTTGGTGCTGAGTCCCCCACTGCAAAACCTGCAGGTGGAGGCCTTGAGTACCAAAACTGAGCAGGGTGTTAACGCAGCCCTTCTAGGGGCAGAAAAGCATTCGGGGACTATGGTGGTGCCTCTTTGCAAAAGGCTTTCCTGCCCAGACACGGGGCAGGGCAGCTCTGACCAGGATACTCTGCATCTCCCATGGCCTCCAGGGAGCATGAAATCAAGGTGGATGCTGAAAATCCAAAGAAAGTTACCACGAACCTGAGCACGAACAAACCTTCTGGTGGGGTATGAAAGAGGGACACATCTGTTCGGCACAATGTGTATCCCAAATGTCAACACCGATTGCAGGGAATTCGGGAAAAATTCAGATGCCCGGTGGTTAGTGTCACAGTAACAGCTAAAATCGTGCTTTTTCTTTCCTTTCTGCTTTGTTTCCTATTAAAACATGTCTGTTTGATGGCATAGTTCTAGAGCATCAGCTAAAGGGAACTGTTCTTCCAGATGCAAAACAGTAATTTGAGGGTGAATTAGCATTCCATAGATGATCAGTATAATCTAATGTTTTATCCTTCAGCACAAGTATTCTACTACCGTGATACACACTTCCTTTATAGGCTCATATGATGTATATGGATTGCCTATAGAAAGAGAAACAGAAAACACAGAAATAAGCTTTTCAGAAGAATTTAATTTTGTGACTCCCTCTGAGGGTTAGTCTCTGGGCCTCAAAGAATGATGAGCTCCTCTGCATTATGCTTTTCAGCTGAATCAGTGTCATGTCCCTGAGTGAATTCTGTATTCACTGTTCACACTTCTGCAGGGAAAAAAACCCCACCAACCCAAAAAGGCAGCTTAAAGAAGAATTAAATATTCTGAGGTATTGATTTTCTCACTCGAAAATATTCTCTCCAATTTAGTGTTTGCCCAGATGAACGAACCCTTCCTGGTCACAGGAGATCAGCTGTTGATGCCAAGCAAAATGTTAATTGCAGCAAAATGGGAGAGAATTTCAGATTACAAGTAGCTGCAACATCTTGCATTTTACAGATTCCTTATAGGAAAAGTAGGCACAAGACAGTACTTTGGCATCTGTGCATTTTATAGAACGTCTTACTTTACCCAACAGCATTTATCACTGAGTTCGTCTGCAGATGTTTAAGCTTTATGGCAAATGCTGCTTGACAGTGAAAGTTGGGATTCAGCTGCCACATATGAGTGAGCACTTGTATCTGTGGACCAAACAGATCACCAGAGAGAAGTCAGTGATTTCTCTCAGTTCCTCATCTAAAGTGGTGTTTTGTACAGTTAATTAGGAAATTTTGGGACATCCCTGTTATCACCTGCATGTCCAACTGCTTCTGTACTCGCTGCCTTGGACCGTCACTCTTCTGAGTGTCACTGGGAGTCACTTTAGGCTCAAATACAAAGGAGATGCATGTTCTTGTGCTCCCAACCATGTGTATTTAGGAACACACAGAGCAGAGCTATGCTCAGGTGGGTATTTTGGCGCAGTGCTGTGTCAGCGTTACAATTCACTCGTGTTCTCACATCCGATTGCAGGTTGGTCCATTCTGGCCCAGGAAAAGGCTCGCCACAGTCAGGGATGGATTTATCTTTTGCAACCCGCACCGGTACAAGGCAGGGGATAGAAACCCATCTGTTCAGGACAGAGACTAGCCGAGACCTCTCACTGTGGACACGGAGCGTGCAGCGTCGGGCGGGCCTGCCACAACTCTGCAGAGCTCATCACGGAAATCACCACATGTGAGTAACGTCTGCAGCGCCGCAGCTCCACACATCCTCATGATGCTCGTGGGTAGTTCAGGGTACTTCTGCTAGAGGTGATTCCGTCAAAAAACTCTGCATATTTAGGGTTCTGTGTTTAAAATATTTTCCCCTTGGTTTCTGAGCCAGTCCCAGCTGGTGTGATACCTGTGGCTGTAACACAGTCACTGTCATTCTGACTTTGGGTCTTGTTTTCAGGATGTTTTTTCAGACACAAGGCTGCAGTCAGCCACAGAGGGCTGCATGTCACGGAGCAATGACTGTCAGAGAAACCCACTGAGAAAGGCATGTTTCTGAGACTCAGGCTCCTGAGAGCCTGGCTGGAGTTTCTCCTGCAAAGGGAGGAGTCAGACTGGCACATTCACAAGCATGAATTGGTCGATTACATGTACCCAGCTCTGCACACTTGAGTGAAAAAATACAAACTAGTCCAATAGCTGTATTTTGACAGCTGGTCATTTCTGACCCCAAGCACCAGGGTGTCATTCCTCAGCAGTTCTGTACATGCAAAATGGGCTGGAATAGAAGTAATCTAGAATGATGGCCTGTTTGGCCAGGTAGCTGCCTAGCTTGGGTTGGATGGCTCTGGGGCTTTGAGGATGGGTCTTTCTCTTGAACGACCCCAAGATTTGGGAGTCCTTCCCCCATTAGCCTTACAGTATAGGGCAGTTAAATTGAGCATTATTGCCATTCATTGCCTAAAAATGTGGGAGCAAGAGCCAAAGCACAAAGCCACTCCACGACAAAGGGCAGCTCTGATTTCATGAAGCCATCAGGTACAGCCACATGCTGCTGAGCACAGGGACACCTGCCTGTAGGCTGCCAGGCTCCTCTGATGTGGAGTGTTCAGTGTTCAGTGGGAACCACCTCAAGGGCATGTCCCATCTCCTCAGCACAGAGACACAGGTCCCTTTCTTGCCAGAAGCAGGAGGAGGGCATCAGCTCCTTCTTTAATTGTGGTGGTTTTATGCCAGTGCAAAGGACCATTCTTGGCAGAATTGTTCACAGGAAAGTGGTAGTAAAGAGAATTTGGGATGTGAACACCTAAACTCTTTGGTTTTTACCTTGGATCGTGGCCTGTGTTGCTGAGCTGAGGGGAAGATGCAGACTTTCTGCTGCAGTAGCTATTATATACAATTATCTGGGCCCTTTTTCAATTACCACGACACTAATGAGGCCTCAGGAGTGTCTTCATCTTTGTCAAAATACTTTAGGGAAACCCTTTACAGCTTCTAATTGTCTCATGTGTTGTGCACCGCATTTATTGATTTTGGCTATGTCTGTCAGACATGAGAAGAGTAGCTGTGACTTTGTCAAGGTGTGGGAGGAAGCAACACCAGCCTCAGCCTTCTTAAACTTCACTAGATTGTTTTGGGATCAGCATGTAGATGTCTGCAGCAAGATGAAGAATGCAGCAAATAGCTGGAAGGACTGACATCAGGACTGCTACTGCCAAGCACAGTTGTAGTCTGTGTGTTTACACCATCACTAACAAACCTTGCGTGGACCTAGCACAACAGACAGATTGCTGCGGGTTTACAGTTAAAGCCTGATTAGCCCAGCTTTAGGAAAAGTTAGTTTCCACAAGATAGTGTTGAGATGGAGTGTAAGATGCAGATACCTGCAGCGAAATGGACTTTGTTGCTTTTAAGAACACTACAGACTAAATTTTGTCTCTTCTCTAGCTTGCACATACAAAAGCCAGGAGTGCCGCTTGACCATCCATTATGAACATGGATTCTCTCTTACAACTGAACCACAAGATGGTGCCTTCTCTAAGACAATTGCACAATATCCCTACGAAAAACTGAAAATGTCCTCGGATGATGGGATAAGGATGCTTTATTTAGACTTCGGAGGAAAGGATGGAGAAATTGTAAGTAGTGCTTTTAGCAAAGGGATGCATGTTACCATCTCTTTGGTGGTCCTTCAGGCTGTGGGGATGGAGAAGCACTAATGGAAGTTGGACTAGATGATTGTTGTAGGTCACTTCCATCTGAAATATTCTATTCTGTGCTGTCCTAGTCTGTTCTAATAACAGTTGGCCAGTACCAAGTCCCAGTTCCAGTACTGAGACATCGTGCTTTCTAGGACAGCATGTTGATCTGGCTTTAGGAGACAGATAAACTAAAAAGAGACATAAAATCGTAAAACCATGCAAAGACGGATGTAAGATTTCTTATATTGAGGAACAAATTGTATCTCCAAATAGCCAGATGTTAAATTTCTGTATGTATCCATTGTGCTTTTTAAGTGATTATGGGTGGAAGAACTTAAAAATAAGATAATATGAATTCCAATGTGCACATAGGGACATAACAACAAACTATGTTTATTTTTGAACATCCAGTTGCTGAAAAAAAAAATCAAAGACTACAAATGTAGTGCAAACTGTCTGCTTAAGCCTCTAAGTTAGCTGTCACAATCCCTTAGAATAAGATGCTTATTCCTACAAGCAGCTTAGATACCATAAATTATGCATGTAAACATGGTCTTTCCGGCTGACGTTTTTCAGCAGCTCCTGAGCACATTGGGTGCTTAATTCTTCATGTCATCATTGATGACATATACCCTGTGAACTGCTTATTGTCAGGCTTTCAGAAAGGAATTTGTTACTAACTGTCAATAAGGTTAATACATGACTGGTGGAAAGGCAAATCTGGTTTGTTTTGATGGAAGCCTCCTGTTGAACCTGCTGTCCATGACAAGTCTGTCATGCTTAGCAAGCATGTGGTGAGATCATCTGAACCATGACTATGGGGGAAAACATCTCCATTCAGTCTTGCTGTGTGAACAGAGGAGCAGCCATGCAGCATCAGATGAAGCCTCAGTATCCTGCTTCAGCTGTACACAACAGCAGCTGCACTGGCTACTGGCCACAGCAGTCCCACCACCATCCCTGGGCAGAAACAGAGCCCAAAATGACAGAGGGGTTGAACCTCTTGGAGGACTGCTTGCAGCATCTGACTGAGTTTGCTGCTGTTTACCCAGGTGGATGCAAGCCCAGAGGCACCAGGAACTCATCTGCTCTCAAAATGCGTATTACTTACTTTTAGTAAACTAAGTATTTGCAGCTGTATGCAACGGGAAGACCGTATGTTATAATAAAGGGTTGTTATTAATAGAAGCCTGTTCAAAATACCAGGCAGCAGTTCATCAAGTACTCCATAAATGATTGCTTATTTGAGCCGTAATCTAATCTAATCATCTCAATTTCATTTCTTTCTGTACTTTCAGCAACTGGACCTTCACTCCTGTCCAAAACCAATTGTGTTCATCATTCATTCCTTCCTCTCAGCAAAGATTACGAGACTTGGCTTGGTGGCATAAGTGGGATTCATGTGTTTCTTGAAGGAGAGATGGAGTGACCATGCTAATCTGAAGTACAGTCAACAGGAGCAACCTGTACCAGCCAGTAGCATACACCAGCTTGGGGCTCAGTACCAGGCCTTGATCGTTTCTGCAGTCTTCCAAGGCCCAGGTTTCATTTTGATCAGCAAAAGAGGTCACATGACAAGGAAAATGGTGGATTTCATTGTAAATAATGGGATTTTAAAATCCCACAAGAGACAGTAAAAGCGTGTAGTGCCATACATGTAAATGTTCCAGAATCATAAATTGTGCCTATTTCAATGTACTTGTTTATATAGAATAAGTAAAGGGCTAAGCAGACAAGAGCAGGTGTTGGTTGTGATGCAAGCTCAAGGTTGGTTGAGTAGAAGTTCTCCAAACAAGATTGTCCCACCACTCAAAAGTAAAATATTGTTCCTGTTCTAACCCGTGCACCACTTACAGAGCGCTGTCAGAACACATTGCTTGAGCACCCAGCAGACCATGCAAGTGTGTACCTTGGAGTCGGATGCTCTAATGCATTACAGCTGTGGTCGGTGAACAGCTGGAGGGGCACTTTCACATTAAATGAGGAGGGCATCTTGTGTACATTCCCAAAACAGGACTAGCTGTAGTGATGCATAGAGACTCAGCTGTCAGGGAGGGACATAGGAGCATCATTTCTTAGTGACCACACAGGATGTATTTTTACAGTGACTTTCCAGAATGGTTTAATGAGGTCCCACTCCCTGGGCTTCTGGCTTAGGTGAGAGTTACCTGAATCCATGTTGAAGCATGACCTAAACTTCTGCCAGCACACTGCCACAGCAGTTTTCCAAGAGAAAACCATGCTGAGCTTCCTGTCCTCCTACCGCAGCTGTGTCACCCCCTCAGCTCAGATGAGGCTGGTTCTATGTCTTCATGGAAGAACAAATGCGGAAAAGGAAGAACACTTGATTTTTTTGAGAGTTTCCTAGATTAGAACAGAGAAGTTATTCAAGCAGCTCTACCACAGTGAGGAAACACACCAGGATAAGATGAGCTGCAATGCCAGAAAAGCCTGAATATGGAACTGCTCCTATGACCATGACTTGGCAACTCCAGATTTATTCCTGCTGGTGAAATGTAGGACATTCACCTCTGTATTCATAACTTGCTAGTTCCTGTTTTGCAACACAACTACTGTATTAAGTCAAAACACACGATTTACTGAGTTTCAGCCTCGTTCACAAAGCAAGCAGCAGGCAGGAACACTGACCATCATCAGAGGTGATACACACAGCTTGCACTTGGAACTACTAAATTGGCTTAGTATGGTTGGATGGGAAGAGAAAGCAGCAGAACAGGGATGGAATTTATGTTTGCTCTTACTTTATAACCAGAACTGCTTCACACAGGGGAGGGGTTTTGTTTGATGTTAAGATTTTTGCCCTAAATTCACACTTAGAAGGACAGGAACTGTACAGGAAATAATGAACCCAAAGTCTGTGGAAGTTCTCTTGTATCACACCACTTCTTTTACTCTTGAGAAAGTACGTAAGTTTCAACTTGGCATCACTTGGCTGGCAGAGAGGGAAATTAAAAATACAGTTTGTATCCGTGTTGTTTTTAAGCTAAGTCTTGAGAGTTAAGTGTTAAGTCATGCTGGTTATTCACAGCATAGGAATTAGTTCGTGGCGGTTTCCACAGGTATCCTAATCATTGAGACCAATTAAAAAATAAGATGATGGGCTAAATTCACAAATACAGAAATAACTATCAAAGAACAACAGCTTAAACCACCCGCTGGAGGAGCAGCCCCACTCCCAGCACTTCTCACCAGTCTAAAGCCAGCATTCACTGAGCTGTGGACTTTGGTTTTACTGTTACGGTACTTACACTTAAAACTTAATTCCTTGTGTAAATTCACAGGGTAGGAGATGACATGTTACACGACTTACCAACACTGTCCAAATGGACATTTCTCCTTTAGCACCTGCTGCTGCTCACATAACTCTCGGTGGCAGTTCCTTGGGCCTCCTTTGGCTTGGAAGCTTCTGGGAGAAGATCTCCTGAGAAGCTGAGAGCAGTCGGTACGCTGGGGTCTGCATCTTTTCATATGAGCTCACACTGCATCAGCAAGTAAACCATTGGTGAAGACTTCAAAAAGCTATTTGGGACATTTTTATTGCTGTTCCAAAGTATAACTGAAGAATTTGGACACAGGCTCCTATAAAGTTCCAGAGGTTAAAGTGAAAACTTGTATGTGGTAGGTTAAATACGTGTGTAAACTATACTGCACTATTTCCTTATTCCTTTAACACTTACAAATCACTGGAATGTTATACCTAACATGTATGTGCATTGTAAATATTACAAATTCCTATATTAGTACCAACAATTAAATGACACAATATGTAATCTAAGGTGCTCAGTACTATATGAAGTATAAGTGAATAACAGTTTGCAAAGAAAATTCATATTATATATATTTATAGAAAAAATAATGATAATTACAGATGCTATTTCTTCATTTTCAGATTTTGGACTGATTCATATTTGGATGGGATAGACAAATGAAATATGGACCTACTCCACATTTATAAAAGTATAGTGAATATTTATATTTTAGAGGAAAAGAATATATTTAATAAAGTCATTTATTGGATTTCTGTGAGGTGAGCTTAATTTGTACCCAAACAAGCTGTTTGGAAGGCTGGCCTCTGGTTTTGGGCTGGGGAAAAAAGTACATTTTCAACTTCAGACATTCTGTTCAGAATTCAGTTACTTGAGAGAACTCTTCATCGCATTGATGGAATGACTTTTAAAGATTTAAAATAAAAAAAGTATTAATGTACTGTTGATGGTGCACTGGTGCTTTCTATTGAGTAAGCTCCATGTTTGTGGAGAGCGGCACTGTTGCCAACATGCTGGAAGTGTAAGCGGGCAGCATTTGTTTTGTGTTGCTGCTGGAATTTACTGAAAGGCCACAGGGATGTGGCCTGTGGAGACAGGCTGAGAGCTGGGGATGTTCAGCCTGGAGAAGGGTCCAGGGAGACCTTAGAGCAGCTCCCAGTGCATGGAAAGCTGGAGAAGGACTTTTTATAAAAGCAAGTAGCAGTAGAACAAAGGGGAATGCCTTTAAACTGAAAAAGGGTAGATGTAGATTGAAGAAGTTCTTCACTGTGAGGGTGGTGAGACACTGGCACAAGTTGCCCAGAGAAGCTGTGGCTGCCCCATCCCTGACAGTGTTCAAGGCCAGGCTGGACACAGGGGCTTGGAGCAACCCGGTATAGTGGAAAGTATCCCTGCCCATAGCAGGAGGCTGGAACTATATGAGCTTTAAGGTCCCTTCCAACCCAAACCGTTCTATGATTATATGTGCTGGGGTGGGTGGTTCAGACTCACCTGCTGAAGCTGTAGCACTTCCTCTGTTGCTCGTACTGAACTGGGTGCTTACAGAAGTAATAAATCAACTTCTGAATTCAGTGGTGACTTCAATTTTAAAGAGCAGATATTAATAATACACTAGCGAAATTTCAAGACCCTCAGCCTGTTTGATGTAAGTGAACCCCTAGATGAACCAGGGCAAAAGTTTAGTTTAAAAGCATGAGAGGAAAAACATGAAATATTTAAGTAAGAAAGGGGACAACCTCTTGCAAACATACCATACTACTTCTTTCACATAGGATTAGGTTTTCAGTTTATTCCCCTCATGAGAATTTCTGTGCTTACCTAAGTCATTAGAGGCATTGAAAATTAGTCCCAAAGCAGACCTGTGGACTGAAGAGTTTGTGAGTTTGGAAGAGCATTTGTACCCAAGACAAGTTCTGTGGTAGCCCAGTGGTACTCGTCATGCAGTCGCTGTAACATTACAAGTAACCCTATCACCAGGTAACTGCAACCACATCAGTGGTGCCTTACCCCAGTCGTGTGTAATAAGCACATAACATGGATTATGGGTAAAAACCATGAACATACCTTGGTAAAGATGACTCGCATCCTGACTTGCAAGAACACAAAAGCGAGCACCTGAAGTATGCCAAGGGAGACTGTATTTGGGGTTAAGCAGACACAAACAAGGAAATGATCTGAAGTTCAGAGGCAAAGGGTGGCGTCATGTTCTGTATCACGTAAGTTACAACACGAGCTATGGGAACTCTTGGGGCAGGATTTCTGAACTACAACAGATGTGAGGTGATCTGGTTTAGTGCTGTTACAGTAGACCAGGTCAAATTCTTTTGCATGCTCTTTGTAGGTTAAAAGCACGGACAAGGGCAGTTACCACCGCTAAACAGGGTACAGTGTTCTTAAGCCATGACAATAAACTAGCTGTCACCCTAGAAAAACCCCCAACATAAAGCACAAATAAGATGTGCAGTTTTGTGTTAGCTGAGCACTGGGAATCATGCAAACAAACAATACATCAAAATGCTTATGTCTCTCCAACTGCTTGCCTGCTGATTATATATAGCCTTTGAGTCTACAGAATTGATTAAAACAAAAGCCATTGGGCTACTTGCAGTAGAATTAAGATATAAATATCTAAATCCAGGGCTCACTGTGGACACTGTAGAGAGGTGAGGGAGGAATGAGAAAATAATAGAAAGTAATTTTCTAAAGCGTCTTTTTATAGAAATCCTACAGACACATGCAGAGTTTTTCATCAAGAAAGCTAGTTAAAGAGTATTAATTACTTTCCTGAAAGTGATTTTCTTTGCTCATAGCAGCTAGCTTTATGGTTTTTATGAAATGTAGGGTTTCTGTACTTTTACTTACCATCTTCTTCAACTACAAAGGTTCTGTAGTTACAAGCTCATAAGCCCCTTCCCCTCAATTAAGTAAGAAATACAGCTTTCAGTAGCTTGCTTTAGTATTTGGACAAAAGTCCCACCATTCAGGCTGAAGAGATGAGATTATAACTTACTGCTTTTCTCCCCCTGTTTGGAGGTAGAGACTTTCTTTAGTCAACATTATATGTTAAGGAAGATTAATGTCTTGATTAGTTCCTCATTTTCTGCCTCAAATGCAAAGAAATATGAGCCATGTGCAGAAACTAACACATTGGAGAAATTTTGTGCGTGCACTTATTAAGTAATTATTTAAAGATCAGCCTTCACTGCATTTGTATTTCAACAAATCAGTAAAACCTGGATGCTGTGGATGTGTGGCATTTTCAGGAGCAGGGTTACATTTGCCTAAGCAGTTGCATTTGTCCAGGGCTAAGACGCACATGGTACTCACCAAAGCCCAGTGTCATCACAAACCAGCTGCACAGCTTTCCTATTGCCACCACGAGTGCAGTGAAAACAAGCACACACCCCCCATACGTAGGAGAGGTCTCACAGAGTTCAGGAGAATACACAGTGGAACAAAGGAATAGAAGAGTTAAATGTAAGATCCTGTTAAGAGTTGAAAAACCTCCTTATGGCTTGGCTTTACATAAAATAGAATTAAGCAAAGAATAATGTCACACAACCAGGAAGGCTCTTTAAAGACTAAGGTTTCACAGCACTAAGTCTAGTCTACAAATGCTCTAGTTCAATTACTTTTTCATAATATTACATTTTGTATATATCTATATTGCTTAATCCATTCTCCTCCCAGAAGAATACAGCAAAAAATAACACTACATCTCTATTCATTTCAATCATGTTAGTTTCTATGATGAATAGGAAATATTTACATTGAAAACTGTAAAATACATTTGTTTTGGGAGGAACTCCTCATCTCATCATAATACTAACTCAAATAATAATCACACTAGTACAAGCTAGATGCACACCTGAGACTTAAGCAAACTGAGGCTCAATTTAGTACCTTACTGTGCTTGCAACTCAGGTTGCAATTCTTTCCATTCCATTTCACACTGGCATGCCAGCTCATACACAGCTCTCACAATAATCATTACTGCTATCATCTTGATTTTCTCCTCCTCCAGGAAAAATCTCAGAACTCTCTGATGAATTGTTTCTAAGGAGTGTTATGAAGAATACACATCAAATTATACCAGAAATTCAGCTTGTAGAACAATGATCCTTTCTTTAATGGAACTTTGCATCAAGTTTCAAAAGAAATACCTTGCTTGCACCTGCAGCATAGGAACTGTTCTTAGTTATTCTATGAAATACCAGTGGTCGATATTGTAAACAGCTGTTTATAGAACAGCAAATAGTATAAATAAAATTCTTCATGCAAAAAGGTAAAACAAAGTAGGTTTGTTATTAAAATTAAATCTGGTGGGGTTTTTATTCACATAAAAAACAAACATACCAGTTAAAAACCATACAAAGCTGTATCAAACTAAGCCAAGCTATATTGCTTTTAACAATGAAACATAATAAATACGCATATAAAATAAAACCTTTTCTCATTTGAAATTCTTTTAAAAACTAAAACTTTCAGTATAAAATCTTCAATACTTGCTACTGTGCTTGAGAACTGAGCCTATGTAAGTACACTGACCAAAGTCCTCAGGGTGTGTAGGTTCATGTGTGTGTGCATGTGAGGCAGTTTAATGCTCCTCTCACAGTCGGACACGCTCCATCTCTGCACTTTCTAGGACGGTGTGAATAGCATCAACGCAGCACCTCTACTTGCCACTCTTCTCCAAAACCCACTCAATCACCTGGGAAAATGAGAAAGCAAAGGATTTATGTAACTACAGGTCTTGAAAACAACTTGAGAACATCCCATACATTTTATCAATTCTCTATCACCACCCCGGTGGTATTTACTGAACAGGATTTAAAAGTAATCCTTTCAAAAAGGAGAAAATGTTGCAGTAAACTGAGAGATACAGTATTACCCAAGAAGTGTATTTAATTTTACAGAATGCTGTCTTTAGAAAAAGGCATTTTTAGACCCCCTGTATTGAGCTACTTCGCCCCACTCTCTCCCTATGTGCTGGCCACAAGGTGCACACACAAGGCTGAACAGTTCCCCCCTAAAAAATTCCTAAAGCCACAGAAGGAAGACTAAAGGACAATTTGTGCTCTGCTGTATCTACCACCGTTATTACTGCTGTTTCCCAAACAGGGTGGTTGTTCAGATCACTGACTCATCCTGGACAATTACATTTCCTGTAAGGTAGTTTAGAAGCATTCTCTAACACAGGCAGAGGTGGGTGGCTTAAGAGATCTCCAATTTTAATGCCTCTCTTGCCAACAGCAAACACATGTGAAACTACCAACTGTCTCCCCAGACGAAGATAGAGGTAAGAAGCAGTGAGACAGCACAATATCCCAGTTCAACACTAAACATCACAGTCCACATAGCTTTTGAAACCTTATGATCTGTAGGAAGCAATTCACAAGACAGCACAGTACAGAACACAATAAATACTGCTCTTATAGAATAAATTCCATGGGGATCTAGCAGTGCTCCTCAAGAGTTTGGAGTTTATTATTTAACTGCTCCAGTCCAAATCCTTCCATTTAATTTATTATTTTGAAAACTGTACTGTAAATATGCATGATACTTTTTTCTTTTTCATATCATGGAGGCACTTCAGCATGTTTTTATGTAACTCTTTAATTTAAATTCTGAATTTCTGGAGAACAGGAGTATTTACTCCCATCCTTTCCTCTATGCTACTGTTCACATTAGTCCCCCCTTACACACATACAAGCTCATGTGATCTCCTTCGTGCTTACAACTATTCCCAAGCTCAAAATTACTCATTTTCATTGCTTCTTTTAAGAAATTTATTTCTTTTTATTGTTTCCTAATCTTTCCATTATTGTTTCCTAACCTTTGACAAGAAATGTTACTTCCTTCAACAAAAGGAAAGAAGAATTCCCTAATGACCCAGGCTTCTCTGAAATGAAGAAAAATATCTTGTTTTTTTTCCAGTGATGTGGAAACAAACATTTATTGCCTTCATTTCCACTTATCACCATGCACATCACATTAGCAGCTGTAACTAGAACATCATCTAAAACCTCAATACATGCAACTGAAAATTTTGCCATGGGACTACCGATTGATTTTGTGAGATCAGAGAGTGAAACGAGACCCAAACAAGCCAAAGGAAGGCATCTCTTCATCTCTTAAATGTGTTGACTAAACCATCCCCCAGCCAAGCTGCCACAGCTACATTTAGCCTTGCCTAGTTACAGGAACAAATAAACCAATGGCTTTACCTGTTTAGCATTGTTATTTGCTGTTTTCTTCATTTCATCAAGGAGTCCCCTAGAAGTTTTAAGATCCTGAATAGGAAACACGAAGCCACAGAAATCAGCAAACCTCAGATTAGAGTGAGCATGTAAGAGCCCTAATAACCAGGAGGGTGTTACCCTTTTGGCAACTTGTTCAGAACTGCAGAAGAATTATTTTACTTCAAACTCACCCACACCTCTTCCCTTCGCCTCTCCCCCCCCCCAAAAAAAAGGAATAATCAAAATCTATTCCAATGGCTTGCAGCTTTCCTCACAGCAGTCCAAACCTAGCACTCAAACGTGTGATTGAGCCTTCCTAACCTTCCACACACTTCCAGATTTTGTTTATTTCTCTTAAATGAAATTCAAACTTTTTAGTCTGGATTGAAATCGTATTTCTAGATAAGCATGAAAATGAACTGTGTGCCTACATTCTGGGAAAGAACAGAGAAGAGGACTTCAGGAAAGAAAATCAGAGCAAGAAAGGAAAAACCTAGAATGTCTTGTCTGCTTTGCAGTCTGTTAGCCCAACCTAACCCACTCTCCTAAATAGAGCAAGGACATAACTTTGCTGAAAGAGAAAGGAAAACTAAGAAAATTCATTTACTACTTGTCTCCAAAGAAAAATTATACCTATGATACCATGCTTCTGAAGTACATAGCACAGAAAACGACTCAAATTGCTCCTACAGACCTGGGGCTACAGGACAGTTCAGGAGGAAAAAATCCTGCTACACCTCTCTCTAGATGAGCTTCCCAAAGGAACAGATCACTGCAGCACTCTTCTTTCTATTCTTCAACTGGAAATCGAACTGTGAACCCATCTGATTTGCCCTACTTGCTCTGCCCTACACACAGCTTCTGATTTTGGATTAGAAGATTTTCCTTCAGGGCATACACCAAGGAGATTTTAGGAGTGCTTACAGAATGCTCAGCAACTGCGTTCTAATTATTTAAGAAGATGGTGCTCATCAGCAAGATGTTCAAATGGCCTGTGTAAGCATTCAGCCCTTTTCAATGGCAACTTTACTGAAGTTGACTAAACTGAGTTTCTTCACAAACAGTGGTAGACTACAGACATAAAATACTATAGACACGCAAATGAACAGAAACAGCAGCTCAGCTTATGAGCAACGCTTTTAAACACCCTGTACTGTAATTTAACTTGATTTTGTTCCCAGACTATGTAACATAGACTCAAGCATTGACTGGCAAAGTCTCCTAACTTTGTGGAAAGAATTCTCATCTCCACCTAAAAATGAGGCTGATACAGGGTGCTGCCAACTCCGTATGTGTTAGATAGCTGTGCACATTTACAATGCATTTACAATGACTTTTGTGAGCGTGGCTGGTAACTTGAACTTATGAGTCAGTTGTTTAAGCTAATAGTCTCAGAACAAGGGAGAGCTGAGATGTTCCAGCTATGGCTGGGAGATAGCTACAATAGCTAAGGAAGCAACACAGTATAAGCATGACCTTACCTAACAGTCTACTGCTTTAATATTTTATCTCACATAGTTTAAAAATAACATTAAAATACACTGTAAAACTGTTCTTTCCACTTGACAAGTCCAAAGGCTTATCCATACACTACTAACACACCACTAAGAAGTGTCAGCTTAATCAAGTCTGAATATCCCACAGTCTCAAGTTATATTCAGGAATGGATTCACTTAACAAAGAACCATAGGAGTTTGTCTACCTTTAAGTAGAACTTTGATATCTCAAAAAGACGCTGGCTGCATGAGGCAAAGCACTTGTGATCCTCTGCAATTCCATGTTTTTGAAGAGTCTTAGCAACCACCTCCTTCAGCATCTTGGAAACAAGAGAAACAAACTCAAAAGTTCATCCCAATTATCAGCATGAAAAATTGTCTAAGGGAGGGGAAGAAACATCAAAAACAGAACACTTGATCTTTTTTGGTCTTGCCTCGTCTTCCACTGGCCAATGCCGTCAACCCACTGACAAAATTGGTAAGAGTTATTTAACAATCTACTTCATCTCCTTCATCTCAAAAATCAAGGAAATGCTTACATGTCACAGCATTACCAAGGATCAATGAATGGGGTTTGGAAGACAGAAAAAAAAATTGGTAATGGCTTGAGTTTGCTCTTCTCCAAAACACTATATTTATATACATACATATATATATACACACATACATATGTATATATAAAAATATAAAACTTTTCTTTATATTGATATTCCCTTGTTTGACACATCCATATTAAAAAAAATAAATCAGACACTACAATCAGATCAGAAAATTTATTCTGACATTCTATATATCAGAGATGTTTAAACTTTGCTGCATGTCTGATTCAATCAAACCAATTACACTTACTTGGGTCATCCCAACTCACCTTTGAATGTACAACATCAACATTCATGCAGTATCCTCTCTAGCACTCTGGAATTGATTTAAAATAAGCATCGCCAAGCCAGAAACACTTGTGTGTACTCTATTTAAAAGTGTATATATAGAGCTTATTAGAGCTATTAGCATTTAAATACTTGGTGCAACAATGTTTAATTATCTTGGTTAATGGACTTGTACCACTACTGGAATATTATTTTATTCCCAGAGTAGTCTGTTCTTTCACAATGGCTTTCACCCTTCCAGGACAGATATTTCTTTGGTGTCTTTAGGTTTTATATTAATTTTCTACATTTCAAAACTCTTATTCATTGACATCCATTCCCACCTTTTTTATTTCTAGTTGTTCTCTCTCTCAGCCTTAATTCCCTGGGCATGATATAATACTCCTTACATACTCTTTCACTCCTTGCTTCTGCAGTACCCTCTTCAGTGCCTTCAGGATTCACTTACACAAGTGAACAGAATGAAATTTAGTAGTAACAAATAGAGACGAAGACAGTTTGAGATGAAAAAAACTTAAAAAAATCAAGTCATATGGAAAGAAGTTAAGCAGATGCTTTTTCACAAAGGAAACAATGTAGACCTTTACCCGTGTATGTTTCTGGGATCTCGATTCCTTAACTGGCTTTGAAGTCTCAGATTTGGTTGCACCTGTATGACTTGCTGAGCCAGCCTTAGTGGTTACTCTGTGGGGCTGACCAGGCTGTTTCAATGGCACTGAAGCTAATGAAGCTGATCTTTCAGAGCGCCTCCTTGTTACAGCAACCACAGAGTGACTCCCACTACTTCCGCTGGCCTGAGAGAGGAGGGAATCTGTGCTCTCAGATTTGGTCAGCCTGGAAAGGAAACAAAACAGAAAAGTAGAAGAACATTTAGATTTTGTTCTGATTCTTTTGGTGCCTTTGTTTCTGCTATAGAGGCTGCTGCTGAGAGAATTAAGTACTGCACATTCTTGTGAACAGTGTCTGAAAGCAGCCAACAGAATTCTGCTATGAAACATTTTTTGCGTTAGAAGAACACTTCACTGACTGGTTTGGTCTCTGATAAATAGACCCATTGTACCTCCACTTAAAAAAGCCTAGAAAGAAACCGAAGAAACAAACTAACTAAAACCAGAAGCTTTCTGGAAGAAGAGGGAGTTTTGCGTAAGGACCCTTCACCTAGATAGCTAGGAGGAGCAGAGTTTGCTGGCCTCCAGTCTCAGGGTAAGACAAAACTTCTTGAAACTCTCTAATTTATTTTGGCCCTATAGGAATGTGACAATTCACCTTTAACTATGGGAAGTTGGGCATTATAATTCTACTGGAACATGGTAATGCTTGATCCTTAGTAATTCCAAAACTCCAATTTACAAAGTGCTAAGTACAGTCGCATCTGCTCTTGTAACTATTCACTAAGCTGCAAAAGATACAGATATTCCTAAAACCATGCCTCTGTCAAAGGCTTACTGGGATTAGATTGCAAAGGGTATCAAATTGGAAAGAAGGAAGAAGTGAAGTATTACAGTAAAAGTGAATTCAGAAGTAGTGTTACATAGCAGTTATTTTTTATTGACGCAAAGAGCTTGTAAATTCAGAGCGAGGACAAGGTACAAAGGGAAGTCTTAAAAACTAAACTTCCAGAAACTACTTTAATAAACAAGGCTGAGAATAAGCTTGAGTTTTGGTAGGTCACCTTATACCAGCAGTCCTTTAGATTAGGAATTCAATTATTCTGTTTGTACAGTGCTTAGCTTTCTAAACCTTTAGTGTATTTATACTGCAACAGCACTGACAGTTTTGCTCCTAGATGAGGCTGTCATCTTTTCAAAGGTACTTGAGACTTTGAAAGATACAACCCCAAATCTCTTAAACAAAAGCTGGCTGTGCTGCATAGTTTTGATTAATTTAATGCTATCAATGAGAGGTCACACTTAAGGAAGAAAACCAAACCTACAGAAGAGGCTTAAACAACTAGAACATCTGTCTAGGTAGCTTCACAAAAAACATTTCAGGATGGAAGATGCATTTCACAAGAAACTACTGAAGTATTTCGTGCTAAAGATTTATTTTATTCAGTGCTTTACCTTTTCTTGGGATAAAAGCAATCCAAGTCTTTTGATCTGCGTTTTACCCTTGAAGCCTCTGTTCTGAGTTCGCTTTGTAAAGACTCTCCATCAGGGACACTTCCAGGCTCTGACAAGACTGCAGGAGATGTGAGAGGACTCAAGACAACCGGCACAGGGCAGCACTCTTTGGTGCAAGTAGTCTGAGTTTCATAGCGAATAAGACGAGTTTGAAGCTCAGCATACCCCACATCTCTCTCTAAGGCTCTTCTGTTATCTAGACAGTATCTAAAATTGAAATTGGTAAGAAACCTGTGAGAGAAAGTTTCTGCTTCATTGCAACCTGAAAAAAAAACCCCAAACTTACTTTTGACAATCATGTAAGCTCCAAAGCTTTTGTGTTTGGACTCGTGTATTGTTCTGAAAGAAACCTTGAAACAGCCCAGTAAATTAACACCTGCCTGATGGATTTAGCTATATTTAAGACTAACTCCAATGAAGAAGCTGAATCATATACTACTTGTAAGACTTTACCCCGTGGTCTTATAAATAAGATTTCCATGGACATTAGCAGAATATTTTCCTTGAACAGTAAGTGCTGGATTAGGATGCTGACGATGGATTTTTTTTTACTTCTTATAGTCAGCTCTGTGTTACATCTGTATCATCAGTCTCTCTATTTTAGATTTTACTGGTTTTTGTATTCAGTCCATACTTAACAGATGTTACCCCTGTTAACATGCTAACCAGTGTGAAATACCAATAAAACAGCAGTGAGGATAGCTCTGAACTCAAATACATGATGAGCCCAGCACACCACATTGGATACAGTATCTTCAGACCTCAGACCTTGTAAGCATCCACCAAAACCTTGAGACTCAGAAAATATCAGGTTATTGCATATAAAATGATACACTTTAATATGATAATATGATCGTACAGTATGCCTCCATTTCTTCCTGGAAGAATGCAACTTTCTTATTCTAAAAAAACTAATCAAACAAGCAAAAAAACCCACCAAAATCTCTTCAATGCATATGCCATAAAAGAAACACATAGAAAATACCTGAAGAAAACATCCTGTAGTACAATATATGTAATTTGCAACTTACAAGTACTCCAGGAATCCCAAAATGCAACGACACTGACGTAATTTTAGGGAGAGAAAGGTTGTGCCAAAAACTAGGTTGCTGTGCAACTGCATTAATTGAGTGCAAGTATGAGGCAGACAGGGCATGGTACGTGTTCGAAAGGCTATTTAGTACAGATTCTTTGCTAACTGCACTCTCTGGAAACACAGCCTTTAGCTTTGTCTGTCATATGGCACTGCTATATGAGATTCACACGTTTTAAATGGTAAAAATACAGAAGTGTCACTGAACAAGCACAAGCTTCCAAGCTTCCTAATGATTATAAAGAAAAAGTGGTTGAATCAACCAAAACAAACAAGAAACTCTATTAAATATGGTGGAGCTGCAAGAGAACAAATGAACCGTGCTAAGTCAGTAAAACATACTCATGAGATTACAACAATGCAAACCGCATCTCAATTGAATTTTATCTTGTGTAAATGATTTCTAAGATTCTTTGCAAAAGACCAATGTTTCATTGCCCTGTAACTTCTACTACCTCTACTGCAGGGAAAGACAACAGTATTATCCAATGTCATTCCATCCTTTTCTTAACAGGCATTCTGAACAATGGGACCTATCTCTCAGCCCACCCTCCAAACTACTTAAGAATATTTCCTACTCTTAGGAACTCCAGACATATTCTTTATTTTTACCCCTTAACAGAGAGACATGTTAGGTTGCTAAATCTGATTTTTCCACTTTCTTCAGAGTACTTTCATATTCAAGAAGAAAATCACTTTTCTAGTAACAACGCAGTGAATCTACTTCTACAGCTGAGTAAGACTTTCCACTAGAAATAAATTCATTATCTGATAACAGTACCTTCTCTTAACTCACAAATTCCAAGGTATTTAATTTTCCTTATTTATATTCTCAGTCCCCTGAGTAATCACATCCCCTACAAAGATAAACATGTTTTTATCTTTCAAGCTTAAATTGCCATTTTACTCACTCTGCTTTAACAGCAATTACTTGCTCTTTGCAACACAGGATTCAAGTGTTTGGCACAGGTTCATTACACCAGAAATTTGTTTTAATCATAGGTTCCTCCCTTTCACACTAGTTTCTACCATCTCACTCTATTGCCTCCCTCCCTTATAGCTAGCACATTCCCCTTGTAACATCATTATCCCAGGGTTTCCCTGCTCTCCACAACATTCAGGCCCTGCTGTGGCCTCTACTTGTCATATTTTGCCATGAGAAGAGAGAGCACAAGGTGTGCCGTGCCTAATTTGAATCCCCATGCACACTCCCTGCTGAGGGTAGGCAGGTCAACAAGCTACCACATGCCAACAGACAACAGCCAAGTGCTTTTTTTTCCCCACACATGGCCAGACAAATCTGCATTTCTCCTATCTACCCGCTTGCCCTTCTACGTCTTTTGTTACAAACTTAAAAAGGCTAACAGGCTCCTAAATTACCAGCAGTTGATAGGAAAAAAAAAAATAATCCAGCACTATCATTAATCACATTATGATAGTCTGAAAATGCAATTTTAGGAGGTGGAAGAAATTTGCAGGAAGACCAAAACTGCCATCTCTGTGTTAAGACTAAGAGTCTGTCTACACAGAAGAGTTATGCTGACTTACCTGCTCTAGAGTTTGAGTATGTCCTTTTCCTCTTCTTCTCAATGACATTTATAATTTTTCTAAATGATTTTTATACAGCTACATTATGATGTTTGCCCATCTGAAGCTTTGACAAATAAGTAATGCTGGCTGTCTGGGACTCAATACAATCCTAATGGTACTGGTCCTTTTGAAGATTCCACTAACACTTGCCTGCTGGTGGTGTTTTCAGGTTTCCCAAACACACAGGTAGCCTAACAGTGGGTCTCACAAACCTTGTGACTATTAGTCTGAAAGTGCCTACAATTTAATATCAGTGTAGAAACTACTATGTAGTTCACCCATGTGCGGCTCCAGGGACTCGGTATGTACTAATGAAGCCTCTTTCCTTGCCACTTCTAACTGTGAATTAAAACTTTCAGAGACATTGAGAATAGCTACAGCAGTACAGCTTAAAAAAATCCTCACGTGTTTTTACATTACCATCAAGACAAGAGTGTGGCAATTTAAACTAGTGAATAAAGTAAAGGTAAGAAGGGGAGAGGTGACATGGGCCAAGTTGTTCCAGTGAAGGAAAAGCATACATCAAGTTTTCCATAATTAGTGTTTGTGTCACTTGAAATGTTTCTAATTATACCATGACTGGAAGATTAAAAATAATTTTGGGAAAAAAAGCCCAAGGAAGGAAACTTACTCAAGACCATGATAATGGCACCCAGTTGCTTTTTCAAAAGGCAAACCTCTGAGTTTCCGAGGAGTAAGCTCTGGTGTCAAAAGAAATGTGTTTTCACTGAAAGGAAAAAAATACAGATCTATTTTAACTAATTACAGCCAGGATAAATTAAACTTCCAGAAGTCAGAAACAAATACCTTGCCATAGGAAGACCAAACCAGTATGTATTGTAGCTAAGCTGTACCCTTTGATGGGTACAGCATCAAAGGAATATTAAAGCTTAACTGAGGTGAGAATTTAAGTTCAACTAACTAATACTTACTGTGCTATTATTATTACAGAAGCTTTTAGACACTTCAACAAGTTTAGAGATCACTGCTCCAAATACTTTATCAATCAAACCAGGCAACTATCACCACAACTATCACACCCATTTCACAATGGGACACCTGAGAAGATCCAAGAACTGACCTCCCATTTCTCAATCCAGTGCTATGATCAGTGAATTCCTTCCCTTTAGCTTCATGTTGTTGTCAAAGCTAACTGTTGCCCAGGCTTCATAACTAACCACTTGTCTCCTACAACGTTTGAATTCCAGCTAGTAACTCTCTGCAACTGAATCATAGGAACGTATGTGAAAGTATTTCAACAGAACAAGCCATAGGAAAACAGACAAAAAGAGCCTGCTGCCAGATCCTAGCATATGCCGTAAAGTCACATCCCATTTATTCTTCCCAAGGAAAGGAAGAGATGAAGGCAAGATGTATCAGTATCTGAAACTTACACATTGCTTCAAGTTTTACTCACATAGACTGTCTCTGCATCATTACCACTGGAAAAATTATCTGGGAAAAACATCCAGGAAAGACGTGATACTGAATTTAGCAAGATGGTAATTTAGAAAGACAGTCAGCCAAAACTCTAGTCTATCAAACGTCTATTGAAGCTCAAACATGGAAAACAAGTGAAAAAGGCTTTAAATTCACTAGTCACTCATAAAATCGCTTTTTAACTCCTGTGGGTCAGGAAAACCTTTGGGTCTGTTTTCACTGTGCTTGAACATCCACTGTGCAAACCATTCTTCAAGAGAATTGAAGTATTCTATGCTATGAAGGTTCTCTGGAGTCCTTTGAAAAATCGGGGATTAAAAAAACCCCAAACATTTTTGTAGCTAGCAAATTATTCACTTCTTTCCAACACAACTCATTGGAATTAAAATATTTTACATTATAGCCAAAATTCTAAATCATCTACACTCATTAACTTAACAGTTCTGTAGAGGACTCTCAATCTTCACTATGTATTTTCTAACTTGCTTGAACTCTCTGCTCAGAACATCTTTAGGTTAATTTCAAAACTCCAGTAAGTATTTTACACAAGTCTCCAAAATCCTACAGAACCTTTCCCTTTCACAAGACCTCTTAATTTATTACACATAATGAAGTTTAAAAAAGTATCAAGGGCTATATCTATTCAATTATTCAACATTTAAAAGGTCAACAAATATAACACTAGTGACTGCAAAGATAGTCTTGCTTACCTAGCAGTCTATGACACACTTCAGAAATAGCATAGGCTCTGCTTCTACAAACCCTATCTGACTCTTATACAGGTTGGGCTTAACTCTAGCAGATGTTCAGATCCTGAAAATTACTCCATTAGATCCCTGTATCAATCTTCCTGCTGGAAAAGCAATGGTTAATACACTAATACTTACCCACAGACACACTACTTGCAAAGCAGCCAGAATAGACAAGCTTCGTTTAAAGAGCAATTTACCACATAAAAATATCGACAGGAATGCTGGACCAGCATGACATTAGACCAGCACAATGAAATAGGCTGAGCTATTGCCTTTTTTACACTTTAGTTGCCTTCCCACCTAGTCTCCCCTCCACTGAATGAAAGAAATCACACCAATAAAATTAAATTTCTGCCACAGTAACTTCTGCTTTGCTGGAAATACTCTTTTGGAAATGGACAAGTATGGTGGTGACAGCCTGTAGCACAGCCATGGCAAAGGTCTACTGGCATGAGGTGATTACTTTGTTAATTAAATTCATAGGGCCAACATCATCATCTCTAGCCATTTCAGATTCGTAAAGAACTAAGTAGCAAGACCAACTGGAGGACCATAACTTGATTTCACTGGCAGGCATGCGATGAAAAGATGTTGCAAGTTACAAACTGAAATTCAGTTAGACCATTCTGAGACACTCGTTCAGTTGTTACTCACATTCCCCTACATCAGTTCTGAGAGTGGTTTTGATCTGCTGAATTCATACCGTTTGGGTATTTGTAGTGGTTGAAGATCACCAATGGGCAGCCCTTCTGGTGTGAAGTATTTCAGTAATTCTTTAGCATCGAGCAATGTCAATGACTCCCGCTGGCTATCTTTATGCCCCAGCAATTGCTCAGATGAATGGGCAAACATAGGAACTCTGAAACAAGGAAAAGAAAAAAAATAAAAGACCAATCTAAGATTTTTTTTTTCTTTTCAATCTTTTTGTTGGTAATCTCATTGTAGTTAAAGAAGAAAATCACTGCTAGTTGGGAGCAATTAGAATGTATTGCCAAAGTAAAATGAACAACATTGCTCCTTGAGAACATTTACACGAGTGTTCATGGTAAAGTATATTTGATGCAAATTCTCTACCATCCTACTGAAGAAAAGTTATTTTTTCAAGATTTTAGTGCACAGTTGTGAAATAAAACCTGGGAAGAATAATATTTGTCCCTTTTTTCCGTTTAGAAAAGAGACATACAACATACAGCAAAGGAACTATGAAGTCACTACTGCATGCAACTCTCAGCTCTATTTTATTTTCACTGCCCTCAATCAAGGATAGCAAAATTCTCTCTTGTACTGTCAAGCAACATGCTGAGCACTGACTCAGGATAAGCAGAAGATAGACAGTTCAGAATGAAATAAAAGTTAACTGACTATGAAACAGAAAGGTCCTTCAGGAAGCTTTTCAAAAGCTAATTAGAAGGAAGAACTTCATCTCTTCAAGAAAAAAAAAGTATTAATAATAATAATAACCATGAGAAAGCAGAGATATAATATGAGAAGTTCTGACATGCAAAACTCCAATCTACATCATGGCCAACTATGGTATTTGAAAGACAGAAATGGGACAGAACTGACTAAGAAAAAGGTAGCTGGACACCTGGCTCTAAAGATCTGTCAGCAAAAAAATTAGGAACAACAAAGATTGTTAAGTCTTACATAAAAGTCAGATCTACACCAAAATCAGTAAGCTGTATAAAGTAAGACAAAGGTCTATAGGTTTCACGTTCATAGCACTGAAGGAAAAAGAAAACTAAATATAAATTTCAAACCTAAAACCAATGGGATCTTCTACTTGAAAATTACTTGAGAACCAATACTAGGTACTGACTATTTAAGAAATATGGTACATGGTGACAAAAATTGCTGTACTATCTTCATTATTTATGCCCCAGAGTCTGTTGGGAGAGAAAAAAAAAAAAAGAGGTTGAATATTTTTCTACTCTCGCTACTATTTTCCATTTGTAATTTTGGTAATTTAATTTTGGAACTATGTTACTTTTAGCTAACTTTCAGTTCTGTTTAATCAATAGAAATCAAAACAATGATACTTTAAATACCAAGAAGATACGCCTTTGAAAATGGACAGAAACTTAGTTTCTGCCTTAAGCAATGTTTCCTCTTAAAGATTATGAATATATTTGAAAGCAGTTTACAGAATGGCTATCAACATCTACAGTTACCTTACAGTAGTGCTTAATGGCCACTACAAAGATAATCTCCAGTATTTTGCCATTACCTCATTTTTTGTTTGGTTTTTTCAAAGTTTTCCAAATTCTGAAGAACATGTCTTTCTGGCCATTCCAATGGATTCGGCTCCATTAAATCAGGTTCTGCAAGTAATATACAGTGGATAACCTTTAATAGAAATAAAGCAGCTTCCTCTTTAAAGAAATACATATATTTATATAAACTTCTTTATAGATATTCCTTCATATGTATATACATACATACATATATTTATATATATGTAAGTATATAAGGAAAATCTGTCTGGTGCTGTGATAAGAAATGTTTTCTGCATGCTTTTTTTGTCAAGGAAAAGAAAGGAAGCAGTTACTGCAAAGGTAATTTCAGTTTGCATAAAAGGCCTAGAAAGCTACTTTACTTTTCTATTTTCCCTCTTCTGGTAAAAGATTCCCCTCCTTTTAGTAAAAAAATTATCAACAAGAAAATACATCAAAAGAGAATAAGCAGTGTATTTTCTAAATAGCAATACTTACCAAAAGTCACAGTGCATGACCTAGTTTTACTGACAACCTTCTGAAGAACAGGGTTAGAAAGACCACTGTTGCACAGGTCTAAGAAAGATTCTCTTGTAAGCTCTAGCAATTTTTTGAGCTCACCAGTAGAAATAACTGGAGGCTGCTCAGTCAATTCCTTTCGCTCTGTAAAAGGAAAGAGAAAGAAAGAAAAGTTACTGCACCTGTTAAGTAACAAAGAATAACTGGAGGGAGGGTGCTAAAAACCAACCAAACAACAAAATCCACAAACACACGTTAGTTAACTGGTCACAATAGTGACTGTTACATGGGCAAGTGAAAAATCCTTGCAGAAATCACATGAGAATCACCTTTTTACAGCCCTTTAATTTCTGTATATGTGAACTTCTGAGTATATCCAGGTTTGAATTCCCCAGAGACAAACATCTGCACTTGCTGAACCTAAACATGAAAAGCTCCCATCTGCAAAGCCTCCTACCCACCTATTTTTACTCCTGTTGCAGGAGGGTAGCTCCAACATAAGTGATAGCCTGTTCTATTATCTTTGGTCAGAATATTAAGGGTGAGGTAATTCTGATATGACTTAAGATGATTAGCAAATCCCAACTGCTCCTGTTCAGTCTTCATCCTAATGGAAATGAGTGACCCACTCAAAACAAACTAAAACATAAGCTCTAAAGAAGCCCCAAGCTCAGGGTTAAAGTAGACAGGAATCTGAGAATGACTGCAAGTTGGTGGGGGTGGAAGACAAGACTATTAGCAGATATCTTATTATTCTTGATCTGTTATTCTGTTACTGGTAATACAGTTATCTTCACAGTATGCCATTTTCAATAATCTGGCCAATCTCTTGGAAACAGTTTTTGCTTTAATTGACTCATAAAGAGACTTAAAAGAGTCTTAAAGCAATGGACTTAGATGGAAAAAAATCAGGACAGTAAAACATACTTCTCATTAAAGTAATGAAAATCTACAGAGGATGACCTTTCAGTTATTGTTATGAATGATGTATCATGACATATGTAACAAATCTCCAGTGCATACTTCTCTGCTGTGTAAGACTTCTGCAAGAAACAATAAAAAGCCCCTGAAAACCCCAAACCGGAATTATTTCTGTAGAAGGCACATCCAGCAGTAGGGAGTTTTGGAGGGAAAAGACATAAACAAAAAACAAAGCAGAGAAAAAGTTAATTACCACAGAATTATTCCAAAACTCTGCTCAAACATTCAGAGTATTAGTGTAACAAACACCCACCAACTTTAAAGTTCAGTGTCCTCTCTTCCTCAATACTTAAGTCAGTATCTGACATACAATCATGGATATACTACAGAAAGTTTCTTTTTAAAGCTCCACTTTTTTCTTCACAAAGTGATCGGCCCACTTCTGTAAGGTGAGCAGTCACATTCAGTTTGAAATAAAGACCTTTTAAATACTGGTTTGAGAACTACCAGTGTTTTCCCCATTACTTACTCAGATATTCCTTCAAGGCAAACAGTTGGAGATGAGTCAGTTTCTTTTCTCTCTGTACAATCTCCTCTCCACAAAAATTTGGCAGGGACTTGATAAAGTCAGCAATAAAAAAGCCTGTAGAGATTAGGAGAAATTTATTATTAAGATTCTCTCATAGCACTTCACAGACACCAAGTCATTACTTCTTTTAGGAAGATGGAAACACAAGGGACATACAAATTTCCTGCTCACAGGAAACAACCAGACTTTCAAATACAGCTGATCATTTGAAATAAAAACAACAACAAAAAGAAATTAATTACAACTGAACATCAGGGGATAGCTTGGAATAGATATCTGACCATGTTTTTGAATTTCTGTACTAAACCAATGTAATGACAACACAATAAACACAACTAACATTAAAGAAGGTAAAAAGATCCTCAATTTGCTGCCAGGAAAGAAAGAAGTTTTCTCCCAACATCTGGTCTAGGACTTTCAGTCTTCTGACAGTGTACTAATGGGATTTTAATTAGGACAAATGGTAAGTAGTCAGTCATATCACACATGGATTTATTTCAATAATCAGGAACTAAGCGGATAAGATGCAGGTCACTGTGCTCTTTATCAGTGTTATTGAGAGCAAATACATGAATTAGCAGAGTTATCCACTACATATAGTTGTAACACAACAACTACTTTAAGATAAATGCCTACATACACACTCTCACCTAGTGGAGCAGCTACGATACAAGTGCTAGCTCATATCCTAACCACTTTACAATAATGTGGACATCTGCAAAGTAATTGAAGACATAGTCATGAAATTCAACTTGCCTGCTCGCCTTGTGGGTTTTACTTGTGGGTTTTAAATCATCAGTTAAACAGGCTTGTCAACAGCTGATTGCCTTGAGTTTAGGTATGGGTTGGTCATTCTTTACACCAACAATACCTACTTTTTAAACTTTAAGTTTTTGCAAATTTGATTTGCATTTGCATTATTTGGATGCCCCTGTACATTAAAACATTTACAACCAGTCTCAGTTATGAGAAATGAGTGAGTACAACTTCACAGTCAATTTAAAAATATGGTACTAGTAAACTGTGTGAATAAATAAGTCCTTATATTTTTTACCAATTTGAAAAAATATTGCTGAAAGAGTATTCAAAGCATACTATTCCTCTGTTTTCTCCATTTTAACACAGACTGCAATGAATAAAAGGAACATATAAATTTTAGTAGTGCTTGCCTATATTCAGATACTTTCAAATAGATAAGTAATAATTCTTACTTGACTCTGTTTCTTCTGCTCTTGTGTTCAGCTTTCCATTTACTGCAGCAAGAGTGGCCGTACCATTGATCTGGCTAGCAGAATGAATCAAGGTTGCTTTACATCCTCCAGAGCCATTCCCTTGTAGCAAGAAATAATATCGGCAGGATTCTCCTTTCAGTTCAATTTCTGGAACTTAAACACATCAGGACATAACTGTGAAACACCCTCAGGAAAACAGCTTTAAAACAAGCTATCATTCACCATCAAAATTCTTTCCCTTGCTCTCTTTTGTTCTGTAAGAAATGTTACTGACAACTTTTCAGGAAACACACTAACTACAGCTGATATTTACCCCTTCAAAAGTTACACGCTGAAGGGCATGGAAAATCTATGAGCTACAGCAGCAAAGATGAGTTTGGACTATGCTGCTGGCTTTAAGCTAGCGTGTTACCAGAACTGAACTCCTGTGACCATAGCAAGGACCAGCTTTCCAATGCAGGCTACAAAGTACACCTGGGAACTCTACAACTGCCAACCAAGAGAAATTCTTCAACTGATCTTCGTAAAAGGCAAGCCTTTAACTGGCAAAATCACATTTTAACCATGAAACAATGAAGAGTTAAGACAAATAGTGTGTTAGGTATGTACTGATTAGAGAAGCATCTGTTCTGCTAGGTTAAGAACAGGCATCTTTGCATATGTGGGTTCAATAATGGTAAATGTAAATGGAAGAACATACATCTGTAGAAGAAAGACTGTACACGCTCTTTCCAAGGAAGCTGCATTATTCAGTAGAAGAATTTCATTCACTGCTTTATACTTGTGCATAGCCTGGGTAAGAGACAAAAACTTTCTATTTTTAAACACTGGCACATAGTATGCACTTTTGATAATAAATTAATGTAGGAATTGATGGTAACGGTGAAAGGATGGGTTTGCTATCTTTTTACATAAAATAAACCATTTTTTAGCACATTGGCAGATGTAGAAATGGAGAGAATGAAAACTTTTTGCAGTACTAGCTTTTAAAAGCCAAATCGATTTCATAAGATATCTGCAGTGCCATCTCAATAAATAACTTAAGGGCAGCTTGATATTTATTAGTATTACACGTTTGTTTGGAACAAATGTAAAGTATTTCAGTCTTTCTTGAAAAGTTTGATAGGGAAGAGAAGAGTGGGGAAATCCCACTACCTCAATACATACATCAAAAAAAGAAGAAAAGAAAAGAATAAGAAAGAAAAAAGATTCCAAACATATTTTCACTATTGCGCCATTCCCCATTTCCCTAGTCTTTTGAAATATTTTCCTCTTCCAGTTTATGCTGGCATCACAAAGCTGATTCCTCATGGGAGACACACTATTTTTCATTTTAATCTTAGTTAGTATTTGAGAACTACCAAGTCAAAGAATTACACTTTTCCACAGACGAGATTAAGGTTTTGCAAATCCTTAGTATAGTCAGATGAATGGCAACCACTAAAAAATTAAGTAGTTTTCAACTAAACAATCAAATATTTTTAAATGGCTGTGTTTTTCCTCCTATTCTACATTTTGTTCAAGAGCCCTAATAAGAACCTATTGTTTATTACTGATCACATTACAGTTAATACTTGTACAAAATCCTTCTCTGGAGCATAGGACAAAGATCATCTTGCAGGCACTGGGGATCTTAGAATCATAGAACAGTTTGGGTTGGAATGGACCTTCAAAGGTCATCTAAGTCCAACCCTCCTGCAATGAGCAGGATCTTCAACTAGGTCTCTCTCTGCTCTACTATCTCCAAACATGCAGAGATCATTAAAATCTGTATACTGCCAGCACCCACTCCATAGAATTAAGCTTCTTACCCTGTTATACAGCTCTTCCTAACTCCTCTCAATTTTTTGCCTATCCCAAAACCTGAAAGAATGTTTGTTAAGATGTGTTAAGATCCCAGAACCTGAAAGATGTCTGTAAAGCATCCTCATCTGCATACTTGTTTACAAAGGCTACCTCTGGCTGGTAACAGAAGTCATTGTTCCTTGGAATCTGCATGAATTATATATTAGACCAGTGTACTAATAATAAAATCACATAAGGCAGCAAAATCCTACATCTCATTCTGTCCTAGATAAGTGCTTCAAGCAGTGGGCTATTGCAAAGCTCTTTTAGCCTGATGTTTTCAAGTCCCTACAAACCTCACGGTCACTACTTGTATACTGCCTGTACACATACTGACTAAGAAACTCTACCCAGTCTTGATCTGCAGCGATTCTGTTCTCTCACTTTCTGAATCAAATTTGTAAACATTGGCACACTGTGCACGAAGAGTCAGCTGCCATCAGTATAGCCCCATAAGGAAGAAGGAGCACATTCTCAATCACTAGTTAAGTACAATGGTTCTCAGGGGATTGGAGGTATCCAGCGCTTCCTGATGTTTTGTATTTTCCCAGTAAGAGGTAGAAATTAAATGCAAGTGCACTGAGGAACCTCTGGAAATTGCTAAGTGAGAAGGGAAGCACCCAAGTAAAGCACACTGGATTTCTATCTGCAGAAGCAAAGCTCTTTGCCAATGGATTGTATAATCACCTTAGAAACGTGTGTGGAAGCTGGATCTTACCTGACAGGACAAAGAAATGGTTTAAAGGAGATGCAGTTTCTCTACAGCTTGCCATGCTGTTGTTAATAATTTCCCCCTACAACAATCTGCATAGCTGAACTCATATTCATCAAAACTTTTTGTATCAATGAAGATTACAATCACTGACTTAATTTCAATGAAGAAAAAAAGGGCATCCCAAATGTATAGAAAAACCCCACCATATAAATATATATACACATACGCACAACAAAATGTATCTGTAGTCATCTTCCTTTTACCTACCAGTAATGACCTTGGGTTTCCTAGTCATATATTCTTTCCATTTCTTGGTACTCAGCTGGGTAGGGGATGGGATCACTACACTGCTTACATTACACGGCAATGTAAATAAAGCTCCCACCTAAATAATGAGAGCAAATACAATTCATGCAATATTACTGAAACTGGGTTTAAGTTTCATTCTTGAGCTGCTTATTAGCCTCTATTCCAAATATACCTCAATTGAAGAAAAATCTCTTAACACTTCTGTCATTCACATCAAGATGGAAAAGCATCTGACACTAAGCTGTAAAAATCATACTTACTTTTTGCCTCAGTTGAGGGCTCATTAACTGCTGATCTTCTATTTCATACATTAAAAGGTATTTGCTACGAATTACGAGTATTTCAGTAACCTGGCTAGAAACACTTCTGTAGAGTAGTATCCAGAACAAAAAGAAAGTTCAAAGATACAGCTGGCATCAGCAACTCTGCATTCCTTTGAAAAACATGTAATTTTTTTCCTCCCTATATATTATCCTTTTCGATTAATAGGATACTGGACTGTGATTATGTCTTTACATAAATTTCAGGCCAATAAGCACTAACAGAAAAAAAATGCATAAGTATTTGACTACTTAAGCAATAAACAATGCTTCTACAGCTATCACAAAAGCCTACAAATGCATCATACTTCTAGTAGTAGAGCGGAAAAAAAAATCCCTATGAAAAATCATTATCTTGAAAGAAATACTCAATTCAACGTGTGTGGACTTTATAAAGTAGCCTGAGAATGTGTTTTAACTATTTCTTTAAAAGAACTAGTAGAAATGCAAGCTCTTAGATTGTAAAAGATAAAATGAACACTACCTAGAATATTTACTAATATATATACGCCATATATTGGTATATATATTAATATAAAACTATTCCAAAATGTACAGCATTAGAAAAAGGACTTCTTTCTTTTCTGCTAAGCATAATAGAGTGGCAAGAGAAGAAAAAAGTTACTTAAAATCTAAATAACAAGCTGAAGATGAAAAGTACAGCCTGATAATGGAATACCACCTCCGCAGTAAACAAACAACACAAGTTATTCATTATAACTGTACCAGCATTTTCACATTCCAGGTTCTGTTTTAACTGACGTAGATTTATTTTATAAACACTAAAAAAAAACCTTTCCTAAACAAGCATATATCACCTTAAACATTCAGGAGAAACATCTTCAAATAATACTGTGGCTATGAATAAACATGCTATCATTCCAAAGGGAGAGTGGTGTGGAAAATTAGCCCTGACAACATTTCAAGAACTTTTTATCCAAAATTAAAATGGAACAGTAGAATATCCATGTGCAAAATTAAAAAGCTTGCCACTTGAGACTAGCTAGATACATTTTGTAGGCTGCAAAAGCCTACCTTTTGCTAAAAGAATAGCTGAATTATGATAGCACAGAAATTGTCTGTCAGAATAAAGTTACAAAATGTTTTAGGAGATGGTAACTTTGCTAAGGTAAAACCATTCAGTGAACTTACAAATTGTTCAGACCTGTATAGCATGCACCTTTAAAAGTCAAATTTGCTTTAGAACTGTCCTGGGAGTTTGTACAGAGACTAGGTTTTAAAATACTATCCTTGTATCTTTTATGAGCAATATACCTACTTTCATTTTTCTGCTATACCTAAATAAAAGATTTTACCTTCTCAGAGAGGGAAGAAAACTGGTCCAAAAGCAGCGTAGATGTTTCCTTGATACTGTTTCTTGCCAGGCACCTGAACAGAACAGTTTAAGGAACCTCATCTTCACAAAGAACTGTATATCTCTATTTTATAAATCATGTTACCATCATATTTCAAATAAGGACTGCAAGTGTCTAACATTTGACACTCCAGTACTGCAAAATATATGAAAGTCACCCTTCCAGGCAAAGTGAATGATGAAATACACCACTGACATCTCTAATATAGGCAAGCATAAACAGATACTTATAAATTCATAATCCAGGCAGGCTTATAAAGCCTAAGATACTATTGTTACACCGAGACTTGTACCAAAAGTATAAAACCAATAGAAATACACCTTGAGATATCTGCAGCATACACAACCCAAGAGAAAACTCTGCAATACCTTGGTACGGATCTTGCACATACACAATAAAAACATTTAAACTTACACAGCAGTAAAAATTTCTCTTTTCTTTTCCCACAAACAGCATATACAAAGTACATGTGCAATAATACCAAAAATAGCTGTTTCTTATCAGTGTAATTTTAATTGTGACTTTAAAAAATTGAGTTGTGAAGAATCACTGTGGCTGTTTAGGCAGGCTAGAATAGAATGAGCCCTTGTCAACCCTCATGTGTTGCTTGCATAGGTAGATCCTGATTGCTTTCTTTCTGCTACAGACCATTATCAGTAGTAGTTTAAATTCTTAAAAAAGGATACAGCTCAAATTCCAGATCTGATATAAAAATGGAAGGTAGGTCAGAGAGCACCACCATCTGTAAAAATTCTAGTGCAGAACCATAGTAATGAAAAACCTGAAAAGAGATCAGAACAAAAATATCTGTAACACTGTATATGATGCTATCTCAGTGGAACTCTCTCAAGCGTTTTATACCTCTGAAAGAGGCACAAAGGAATGTAAAGAGAAAAGCATTTCACAATACCGTATGAAACATGAATATATAAAAAATAAGGAAGGTATTTATTTCTGTTTAATGGAACTTATTTTGCAGAATGTCAACTGTGTGCATCAAATGGGTTGTAACTCTTACCCAAACCCAAAGAAAAATACTATTTAGAAGGAACAGACAAATGCAATCCAAAATATGTATTTAAACAATGAGAACGATCATCTCTTAACTGGTATTGGCTTTCAAAAACAGTTTTTTGCTTTCATCAACAAATACAGTCCTGGAGTTCCCATTGAGTATCTGCTTCCAGTGGAAAACATGAAACAGCAACAGTTAATTTCAAACAAATAAACAATCAAACTTTTAAAATTAAATAGAAAATGTTAGATAATACAGAATTTATAAAAAATCATTTATTTTGAGTTTTGACATTAAACAATCCTAATTTCTACTTGACAAAAATGTTGGTATCACACTCATAACAGCAAACAGATGAAAGTTCAAGGACCTGTTTGAGAACACACATGAACAAAAGTAGTCCTCAATCTTATGCAATCATTACTTTCATGTTTAATTTTCAATTCTAACTAAGGTTTGTCAATTAGTAATTTTCTCAGGAAAATAAAACAGAAGAATTCTAGAGGCTCAAAGAAAGATCATGAATAATACTTGCCTCTGGCAAAACATCAGTATTCCTTGATTGTCGCTCTCCTTTAACAGCAAAGCAGGAACTTAAATGTGAAGTGCTGAATGTCTTTGCTGAAGTGCTCTTCATACAAAAGTCTGGAAAACTAACTTCTGATCCAAACTGGAAAAAGGGAAAATAGACAACAAATGTGTCAAAAGACAGAAAAGTTATTTCTCTTCAGCCAGTTGTCAGTATTACTATTTTAAACAGTTAGTATTACATTTGTTTCCAACAGATCTGTAAAAATATTACTTAACCAACTACTATATCCAAAACCTTAATACCGAAAATGTAAACGATGTCTTTCACTATCAAAAGCTATCAGTCTTTGCAGAAACATTAGACGTGTGCGTGCAACAATGATTTAGTTAGCTGACAATGATTTTTGATAGATACGAAACAATCTAATTTTGAACAAGCAGCAATAAGGTAAATATTTCAGAGGAGAGCACCTGGATTTCTGAAATTCCAATCTTGATGCCCTGATCTCACTTATCCTTTCATCATGCTAAAAAAGCAAGTTGTTCCCCCACCCAGCCTCACCATTCCTCAACCAACGTTCCCACCTACATTTCACTCTACCTCTTTGAATTACACTGTCAAAACCAAATTTCGCTTAAAGACACTATACTGTAAAATACGTGCTTTAAATGATGTACACAGATGCTTCAAAAGAACAACCACAGCTGAGAAAAGTTATTTTACCTTTCTTTCCCATATCTGAATCTTTCCTCTCCAGAGTTCATTTGAATCAATGATATTCATGATATTATCTGAAGAAACAAAGGCTGCTGATAGATAGTCTGCAATCTTTTGCCAGCTACTGTAAAAGTAAGAAAGAATTAACCTTGCCAAATTTATTACTACAAATTAATAGGAAGTGCAATTTGACAGAATTTACATGAGACCTACATAATCATTTTACAAAACCTGGAAAACTACTATCAATACAAATTATTATGTAGCACAGTACAACTTCAAAACATTGTATGCACAGTGAAGCCACTAGCAATGTAAAGAGAAAACATTTTCACAGAACAGTTTGGGTTGGAAGGGACCTTCAAGATCACCTAGTTCCAACCCCCCTATCATGGGCAGGGATACCTCCCACTAGACGAGGTTGCCCAAAGCCCCATCCAAGCTGGCCTTGAACAATTCCATTTTACCTTCTGCTCTCACAGAAACAGGAACTTCAGAAGACTTGCTTCTTTGCTTGCCCCTCTGGTTAGGGCATGCATATACAATAAATCAGCATGAGTAATTCCTCTCCTCAGACAATAACAAAAGACAGATCTACGTATTTTCAAAGTATACGTGTAAAGTACTCAAGACCCTGATACACAACTAACACAAAACAAAAGCGACCTTGTTTACAGACCTAAAATAAATGGCATACCCTTTAAAGTCATTTGCTGCAATAGTGATTTTTGCAGAGTGCCATTCTCTCAGGTGTTTCAGGGCACCGACAACAGGTAAGCAGTCTTTTAACTTGGGTCCATCCCGTTCAACAGCCTGCAGTATTACATCAACCATTGCTCTGCCTGTAAAAACAGTTACATATGAATCAAAATACCATTATTCATTAAATTATTCCATCATTTAAAGATACAAAAGTACATCACCAACTAAATGGGCTTAAAGATCAACGTCAAGCAACTTCAGCAAGATTTAAAACACTTTCCATGCATTTTAGCTCATCTCTCGCTGCTCCTCTCAGATTAGCACAAAATATTTTGCTATTCACTCAGGTACAGCGGGTCTGTACCTTTCTCCTCTCTCTCAGCACTGAACTTCACAGATCAGAGTTGTCTCCAGTACAATTACACTGTGTCACTTTCCTCCTTTTAACACCTGTGAACTGCTATTTCTCATTCTCTCTGCATTCAGTTCCTTTGTGGTCCCAAAGCAACTATTGCAACACCATGTAACCCTAACATGTAAGGTAATATGCATCCAGTAATATGCAGTTTATAAAATCTGAATGCAATAGTTCTGTGTTTTTTCATGCTCCTTGGCTCCCACACACAAGCAATCATCTGTCAAATCAGGTGCAAGATGAATTTTAACAGCATACAGTGGTTTCCCCACATGAACAACAATTATTTGTTATTATAATGTGACAAGATGATACCTTCCATTTTTTTCATAAAAGCTTTCTATGGTTGAATGTTGAGTTTTGTATTGCTCATTGTCTATTGCTACTTTCGTGCCATTTCAGATGGAAAAATTAATTACACATATTAAAGAATTCGCCTTAAACTCTACTGAAATACAGCCTTCCAAAGAAACACGCAGCAAAATACTCTGTAAGCTGATCTGCAATGCCAATCACACTCGAATTCCTTAAACTACTTGCAAGAGTGGCATATAAGTTAATTCAACTAACAAACCAACATCCGCTGAATTCTTCCATTTGACGCTGATTTTACCAGATGAGGTTTCAGAGTAATTACTAAACAAGAAAAAAAAACCAATCTCATTTGAAATTAAGAGAGATTACCTTGAGCTGGCAGTTTATCAGCTAACTGATGCAGACTTTCTGCAGCTTCATCATAGATACTGAAAATGAAGAGCAATATGGTTGGAAAGAAAACATAAAGTCATTCAGAAACAAAAAGTTACAACTAGTAACTACTACTTGATGTAGGTATCTTATATCATTAAAATTCTGCACTAACATATCTAAGCAATGAGATATACTTATCTTCCCTTTTACTGAGGCAGAAGTAGGCTAAATGACTTCAAAAAAATCTGCAGTAAAACTGGAAGTAAGATTCAAGATGGATTAGCAAGAAACTTCTTTTTCTATATATAACTGTCAGTTGTTACAAAACTGTTCAGTTATTCTATAAGAATTACCTGTAGCTAAAAAAATAAAGCTATGTTAAACAAAATAAATTATTTTTAGTAGTAGTGGGGATTGTTCATAGTTAACTCTTGCTTTGGTAATAACTTTTACTTATTAAATTGTCTTTATTCCCTTGGGTTATTTCTGTTAAATGTCAGATCACTATACATCCAATAAAAATACCAATATGCATACTCAGTCATAGAGAGTGACTCTCTACTGTTACTGTCATCTTCCTCAAAATTTTGTATGGCTCCCAGGCATTCATCAATACTTGTCTGGAGACAGTCTTCATTTTTCTGTGTGTCAAAATTTATTTCCTCCCAGTCAGAACTGCAGAACTAATCAAACAAAAAGAATTATTTAAGCAAAAATAAATTTGAACACCACAGTTTTAACTTGCACTAAAGACAGACAGCTGAGGAACTTACAGTGGGGGAAAGGGGAAATTTTACCTGATAATAACCACATATAACATGTCTTGCAAAATACCATTTCTTGGCTCCTGGAATGCCAGCCACTGAACATGCTGCAAAGAGATAAAACAATTATTTAAAATAATAAATCCACAATAATCCATTCTACCTATTATAATTAACATCTTCTGAAAGAATCATAGAATAGTTAGGGTTGGAAA